>NC_089754.1:5370302-5410302 GCF_040412425.1 Macrobrachium rosenbergii | reverse complement strand
CTTCTGCTATTCTTTGCTGAGGAATAGCCTGATTTCATAATAATATATATATATATATATATATATATATATATATATATATATATATATATATATATATATATATATATATATATATATATATATATATATATATATATATATATATACTTCCCTGACAAGGACGGAGGAGCGGGAGGTTCTAGATGTAAAACAAATACAGCGCTATTGTTACATTTAATATTTTAAACGGTGAATCGTGGATGAGTCTTTATGCAGGAAAACTTCTATAATATCAGCTGCTGCATAATAAATTTAATGGCCTCAGTGAACCTGTTTTATTTTACCTAAAGCCTTCAATGAAATTAACACCAAGAATTAAATGCACTCCCTCGATTCTTAGAAAAGGGATAATAATAAAGTCTTGATCCATAACCAAGATCTACCTTGATTTGTTGCCCTATTCTCTGTCTTGAAGTCAACGCATATTCCCCCCAACATGGGCACCCTTGCATTCCAAGCTGCCCACTTTGACCACAAGCGGGTTGCATCACCTTAGGTTGATCTTGCATGTTAGTTATGTTAGGTCTTCCTTTTCCTCGCCAATTCAGTCAACTAGCCATTCATGTTTGTCGTTAGTTCTGGTCACAATTGCGCCTGTCATATAAAAAGCCCGTATACTAAGACGGTAAATGTTTCTAATAAAATATACTGGCATAGTAAAAGTTTGTCCTCTACTGGGGATCACACAATACTGAGTGCAAACTATCAACTCTACACACACACATAATAAAATTATGTATATATATACATATATATATATATATATATATATATATATATATATATATATATATATATATATATATATATATACATATGCATGTATATAATGAAAGTATTAAGTATTGTATCTTCAGGTTTCTCAGGTCAACATCTTTGCACAGATCTGCATTCATACCTACACCCAGCTGAAACTTTCCCATTATTGTTGTTAATTCATCCCATGTGCAGCACCTCACTGATTTCATTTCAGAAAGAAATGATTATGACACCTTCTAATATGTTAAGAGTGAACAGGCCAATCTGCATTGCCTCTTCCACCTCACTTAAAATATTGCATCATTGCATACTCTTGCTTTGTGAATTATCCTCAAATTCACATACCTGAGTCAGGAAGCAGGGGAGGGGCTGGAGTTGACAAATGTCAACTTCATTGTCTAACTGGTGCGAGGGCTCCATTGCCTGTATCCTTCCACAAAGCGTAACCACTTCTGCCACCAGAAGTGTGCAAAAATAGAGTTCATTATAATTAACTCTACATAACATGCAGCACCTATAAGGGTGGGGCCAGTACTTATATATATATATATATATATATATATATATATATATATATATATATATATATATATATATATATATATATATATATATATATATATATATATATATATATATATATATACTGATGTTCTAAATTAGAGCCCTCCATAGAACAAATGGTGCCATGGGTCTCTCCTGCCATAGTCTATCCTACATTATTTTAAGTTCTCATTTAGCTATTTTTCATTTTACATTCTTTGTATTTCTGTGGACTGGGTGACAGAGTTAAATATAGCCATGGCTAAATTAATTTGGAGGAAATCAGATGATTGGCCAATTCCGCCATTGCCTTAGAGAGGCTAGGATGCTTGCATCCTTCATTCTCATGTTCCTGGATAGCTAAATATATTAAAAGAGATGTGAACTTCTGTTAAAAGAAACTGGAGCAAAATCCATATGACTCAGCCATAAAGAGTTAGAATCTTGAAGGCTCAAAGTCCTTTCTCAGAGCCAAAAGACATCATAGCTGAGGCAGGGGACTAAGAAAGTCTTTATGTAAATTGCCATTTGAACTAGAAACAAAAAGGGAAAGAAGAGAAGCAGGAGTGCTGTATATCAGGAGTTGAAAAAATCTGGCACGCTTCACTCCCATGTTATCAGTAAGCCCACATCACCCAGCAACAGAGAGTAAAGAGACTGTGAATGGTCTTGTGGTTCATTCTTAGAGATTTAGGATGAAGCTGACTGTCCCATGTTGCCATTCTCAGATGAATTCTCATTTCATACAGGAGGGAAGTCAAATCATAAAAATTACATCATTTAATGTGTTGATGATATCAGTACGACGCAGCGCTTATCGCTAAGTTGGGTGAAATTTGAATGTCTGGGAATTTTCTGTTCACAGCCAAACGGTTAATGTGGATCACCAAAGAAAAGGGACAGTCATGGAATGGCGAATACTCTAGAGAAACTGTGTCACTGGTGGAGCATTTTTCTCTCGTGGATCCTGAAAATGCGTTATCTGGTTAAGAAGCTGCACTTTTGCATTAAGGTACTCATGTTCTGGTTGTTCTTCAGACAGGAGCTGTCAAAACAGTGGTATCGATTTCTTCTCATCACGGAATTTCAGGTAGCCCTGACCTTAATGTGTTGAAGCAATGCACAGTAAACTACAGTGATGGCATACTGCCTTTGAAGACCTGTAAGAGAGGTGACTGAGGTCAGGAATGGAGAGAGCCTGAGTCTCAGCCTTGCACCTACAAACTGGCCCTCAAGAATGCAGGCTGTGGTATATGCAGATGGAGGCCACAAAATATTAAATACTCAGAGAGAAATTCAACAAATACCTGTCTCTGGAATTACTTTTGCTTTTGACCATATCAATTCTAGCTTATGCTGTAGATGGGGCCCTAATTTCTTTTGAAACACCCTATATATGTGTATATATATATATATATATATATATATATATATATATATATATATATATATATATATATATATATATATATATATATATATATATATATATATATATATATATATATATATATATATATATATATTTATTATCACATTATATTACAGGTGAAAATAAGATGGTGAACTGACGTGGTTTCGACTTACTTCACATTGATGAAGGATTGATACAGAGTAATAGGAGTCACAAATATTATATTAGAACAGTATTTATTTGAATATACACAACCGCCAGAGATCATATATTCACTATTGTTGTCAGGAGTGGGCCTCAAACTCATTTGGCTAAGAATCACAACATACCTTTAGGACAATACTGAGCAAATACAGTCATAAGATGTCAGATGACACCTGACAAAAAGTCAGGAGCTGAGCTTGGAAACTCATTACATTTCACTGCCCTGCACAGCCTGCTAGGCGATAATCCCATTACAGCAGCTTACTGTTTACCTTGTACTCTAAACAACCTGGTACCCTTGATATTAGCGACTGCTATTGTGCCTCGACTGGATATTCATATTGTTTTAACTTCTTTTATAAGGCCAGATTCAATGATATTCCTTTCTAGTGCATTATTAGAATATACAATTCTTTTGCTCTCTTCCCATTGATAGCATCATTACACATTAACATGTACAAAAATACTAATTATCTCTTTGTGCAGGTCTCATTTTTCATGCCAGCTCACCCTTTTTCCAGTGCTTTCTTTATCAACATATGTTGTCACAAGATATTACATGGAATTTTATATACACATGCTCCTTTAGTATTGTCAGGGAATTCTTCATATATATCTTTCATTAGCCTGTTGTTTTAAATATATATTAACACAAATTTTTTAAGAAGATGGGGATATCTTCATATTATTATTATAGTAGTATAATAATTTTTTTGTGTTGTATGTCCTTTTTGCTTTGATAGTTTTTTGCTGTTTAAATGCACTGTTCAATACATCATCAGGATATTTAATTTCTGCTTCATTCAATCTTATCTATTTCAGCATCAATTAGGTTACACGCAATGCCTTAAAATATGCATTGAAACAATTCTACCTTTAACCTCACTGTTTAATTCGTACTTTAAGAGCATTACGTATGTAGGTCTCTGAAATATATTGATGAGGAAATAGATAAGATTAGGAATGCAGCCAAGAAATTTAAAATATCCTGACAGTGCACAAACAGCATTTGAAGTATAAAAGATCATGAACAGAACTAAAAAGAACCTTATAAATACAAAAATTTGCTTTGAAGCACTTTATGATAATAATATGGTGTATCCCCATCTTCTTAAGAATCTTGTGTTAATTTCGCATTTGTAAGAAATAATAAAACAATGAAACATGTACTTATCAAGCAACTCCCCAACATTTAAAGGTTGTGTATATAAAATCCATGTAAGTCTTAGAAAACTTTTACATTGGCCAAACGGGAAAGCACTGGAAAAAGAATTGAACAGCTAAGAAATGTGTGAGATATACACAGGGGAACAGTGGTATTTTTGTACATGTTAGTGAGCACAATCATGCTATCAACTGGGAAGGGGCAAAAAGGATTGTATATTCTAATAATGAACTGGAAAAGAATATAATTGAATCTAGCTTTATAAAAGAAAGTTACAACCATAATATGAATATTTCAATAAGGGATGTATAAACTTGATCCTTTAATATCAAATGAAATCGGTAACTGTTTAAATTTTAAGGTAGGCAGTAGAGATGTATGAAAATAGATCACTGGCATTTGAAGCACGGTACGGGGTGGAAATAATAAGCTCTAAACCCGCCTCCTGACACCTGACAGGTGTGGATCTGACGTCCCATGGTCAGGCGTTTATCATACTGTCCCTGAGAGTATATTGTGATTTTTAGCCACATGAGTTTTGAAGGCTACCCTACCTGACACCGGCCTGTAGGTGGATATGTATCTCAAACGGCTGTGTATGTCTGTCAGCACTGTTCCTGCATTTATTTGTGACTTCCCAATACCTGTACTGGGGGGTCCTTCTTCAAATGGCTTTCTATAAAGAAGTCGAAACCGGTCAGGACCCCGTCTCTTATTTTTTTTTACCTGTGGCAATGTGTGATAAATGAATCACGTACAAAAAGTGATTATAATCATATATATATATATATATATATATATATATATATATATATATATATATATATATATATATATATATAAGTATATATATATAATGTCACATGAGTATCATAATCTGGTTATTACACAAACTAATCTCAAAATCTCAAAAATATACCCCACTCAGCCAGATACCTGAACTCTCATAACATTAATTATTATGACTGAGCACTCTAAAATGTACACAGGATTCCTTAAGAAAAACTTCATTTATTACTCTGAAAAATCAAACTAAGTTCATATCAGAATATGTGTGAGGTATCAAAATTAAACTAGAAAATATCTATAGTAAGGGCATCACCTACATCAAAAAAACTCTAACTGCTCCTGGTCTTAATTCACTTTAGCAAAACTAAAAGAACAAAAATATGTTTAATACTGTCTTATGCACACAATCAATCCTATTCATCAGTGATCAGTAAATAAAATACTGTTTTTCTAAAAACATTACAGGCTAAAAATTTATTTTAACTAAAGTTTATCAATAGAATCTACAATTAATTAGAATTCATAATCTTTGAAAAATTTATTATTACTGTGTGTTATTATACACTCTGTTCAATTCTTTTAGTTAAATTATGAAACAAAACTAATTCACAAAAATCCTTTATCAAGAATTTAAATTAATCAAGTAAAATTTAAACTATCATGAATTACTTCAAGATTTAAAAGAAAATCTGTACAAATGAGATAATGCAATCAAGTATGCAATGTTAAATTAATAAGAAATATTTAAAATGTTACGTAAATAAATGTTACATCACATACATAAAAATGTGAAAAATATAAAGAGATTGTAAATAGAAAAACACAAAAACACACACAAGACTCCAATCAATAATGATTTCACTGGTAAAATTTCTAACTTATCATACCATGGTATTAATAAGTAAAATTTACGTTACCTTTACAAACTTGTGAAACTTCTGTAAATCACTTGCTGCAGCTGTGTTACCAAAAATCCTTTACTAGGCGCCATTACAAACTAAATAACTTTACTAAATTCAGATCTCAAAAGTTAATGCCACATGACTACAAACACTACGTTAAAAGTGCAATCTCTTCTAAGAATGAGAGAGAGAGAGAGAGAGGGAATCCAAATTAACTGGTCTCAGAAATCAGAATGAAATATATTTTAGAATTCCAGTAACACGTGAACAATTACATGATGTCATTAAAGCATTTTAAAATGATAATAAAAAGTTCTAGAATAGAGGTGATTGCATTAAAGCATTCCTGGGTGTGATATAAATGGAGAAGCTTCAGGTAAAATGATGTCATCCCAGCAAACATTTTGAACGCAATCTTACAAAATATGGCGAATTGATCAAGGC
This sequence comes from Macrobrachium rosenbergii, assembly GCF_040412425.1. NCBI lineage: Eukaryota > Metazoa > Arthropoda > Malacostraca > Decapoda > Palaemonidae > Macrobrachium > Macrobrachium rosenbergii. The sequence continues at coordinate 5,404,040 of NC_089754.1, read as the reverse complement.
ATGTATTTTTTCTCTCAGCGGCGATGTGACCTGAATAATGCATGTAGCAACATGAAATCAATACCTGTCTTGAGCTCCGTATGGGATGAATCGACATTTGTTATCCAAACCTGTCATCATTTAATTAAACAAAGAATTCTCTTATCTCAACTGATGACAATTGAAATGAAAATGTCTTTTGCTGGATACACACGTGTTCATACTACGCTTTTATCAAGAAAGATATCATTCATTCTAAATTCACGTTATTTATTAAAATTGTATTATCAATTCTAAATTATACTATTAAGTTATTCAATCATTAGTTCTTTTGAGATCTGATGCCAAACTAAATATGACACTTCACACCATTATCATTACACATAATAATATGAAAAAGTAAATATGTCAAAATTATAGAGGATATATGTAATACAAGGTAAATATCATGAAATTCCTTCCCAGAAGATTACTTATCCTGGGTTTGAATCTAACGATTCACAATGGGATAAATAATTCATATGAGCATTATCTTTTCCTGAAATGTGTTTAACTTTTCATTATATTTATTAGAGTATAAAGATCTACCTGGGCGGCCTCATATTATTATTTTTCATTCTATTGGTGGAATCGAAATTGCTGTGATCCAACAACACTAAAATTTCTTCATTCCTAGTCTGGTTCATCCACTCAAACTTTTCAATGCTGTGATTAATGCTAATGTTCCTTCGATTGTTAAGTAAGTTTTCTGGTGCTTTTTTCAACTTTGAAGGCATGAAATATACTGATAGAAGATTCTGTTATCATCTTCTTGATAGAACAGCTCCAATTCCATAGTCGATGCATCAACCTGTATCATAAACTTTTTATTGAAGTCTGGAGCTTGAAGCACTGGTCTTGAAGTTAATGATGGCTTTAACTCTTCAAATGATTCTTGACATTCTGAGTCCAAAAACTCTTCCAACTGTTGTTGCATGGAGCTACATGGCTGAGAAATTTGGACAGAATCGCGAGTAAATCCAGCCATGCCTAAAAATTTCGTAGCTGTTTCTCGAAAGAGAGGTAGAAAGCCTTTACTTGGATACCTTCTACATTAGCATCAATACGAAAGGGAGAAGGCCTTTCCAACTTCAACTCAAGATACTGTACAGTTGCCTTCCAAACTCAGTCTTTGTAAGTTGATTGTTAGTCCTGCTTCCCGTAGTTTCAAACACCTTTCTAATATCTTCAGATGTTCTTCCCATGTATTAGAATAAATCATAATGTCATCAAGGTATACAGCCACCCCTTCTATTACCTCCCAGTAGTTGATCCATCACTGGAATGTTGCAGGTGCATTCATCAGACCAAACGCCAAACATTGCATTGATACAGTCCAAAGGAGAATGAAAGCTGAGGCAACTTAGCATTCTCATCTTAAGGGAATTTGCAATATCTTCAACAAGCATCTTGGAAACAAATTTGGCTTGCCTAATATCAAGTAACTGATCAATAAGAGGCAAGCGTGGATAATTGTTAGCCACACTGGATGGAACTAGTTTCAGTAATCAGTAACATCCTAAATGAGCCATCTAGTTTCTTCTACTAATACACAAGGAGAACTATACGACTTTGAACTGGTCTCTGCTAATCCATGTCAAAAATAAATATTCAACTTCTTCTTCAAAATATCTCTGATGAAAGGTGATAAGCGATAAGCTTCCAGTTTAAAAGGTTTTCCATCTTCTGATCTTTATTCATGCTTGTCAGGATTGGTACGCTCTAGGTACATCTGTAAAAATTTCAGGGAAACTTTGAATCACTCTACTTAATTCACTACTTTGCTCACACTCAGGTGCGTTTTTAGTTTATCTCTTCCAAATTTTTCTGATATTGAAGAATTGTTCTATCTTGCTTGTTCAATTCGTAGCCACCAATGTCCTCTGTAGATTAGTTAATAGTGTTATTGACACTGTTTCAGTTTTAGTCTCTGAGAAGTAAGGTTTCAAAAGATCTACATGTATCTTCCTCTGTTGTTTCTTCTTCCTGGTGTTTCAATCACATAAGTTCGTTCACTTAACTTCTGATTATCCTATAAGGACCTTGTAACTTATTGGTAAGGGGGAAATCTTTCTACCTAGGAATTAATTTGAGAATTTGCTGTTCAATTATTAAAATTTAGCTTTATCTTAGCATCATATTTTCTTTTCATTTTCTCTGACTTATTTTCAAATTTTCTAAAGAGAATTTTTTTAATTTCTCTTAACCTTTCTCAAGTTCTTCATATTCTCCTTGGATTTCCTCTTGATTTTCTTCCCAATTTCTCTGTAAGAATTTAATGACTTCTAATGTCTTTGACTAAAAATCATTTCATTTGGTGAACATCCAATGCTTCTTGATAAGCATTCTAACTTCAAATAATATCAAGGGTAAAATCCAGTATCACGTTCCTTCCTGATTCATTATACAGTACTTGGTTAACATACTTTTCTAATGTCTGGTGAACCTTTCTAAGGCTCCTTGAGTCTCTGGATGATAAGAGTTGATAATCTGTTTTACTCCTAACAAGTCTATCAAGTATCCTGAATAATTTCAAGTGTGTTCGTTCCTCTATCACTTTTGCACAATTTCTGCATTCCAAATTTAGAGAAAAAACTCCACCAACTTCCTCAGCAGTTACCTTTGCACTTATATTTCACAGGAATCGCCTCAGGATACCAGAACAATGGATACATTAATGTTGGCCAGACATTCATCTCCTTTCTTTGTTTTCGAAGGGCCTAACCACATCTATAATTACCTTGCTAAAGTGGTCTTCTAACTTTAATTCGGTTTTCCAGGCCATCTGGCAAGTGTGTGACACTCTGAAAACTTGATAACATCCTTTTTTGTAAGTCCAGGCCAGAAAAATACTTCATAATCTTCCTTTAACTGTCTTCCTGATTCCCATATGTCTGACTGTGCACATTGCCAACTTGTCTCCTCAATGGATATGGAATCAAAATTTATGATATTCACTCCCATTCCAGGATTTCTGGTATATCTGCAGTCGATGCTTCCTCATTAGCAATCCTTCCTTTAGATAATAACAGGAGGCTTGTTGCACTTTCCTGATCAACAACTCCAAAGAACAGATCAGGCCAATGTTGTATCCTCTTCTGCAGTTCTCATTAGCTTCCTTTGTCACTTGACCAACTTCAAGTGGGCTGAACTCTTCATATCTGCTAACTCGCTTCTGGTAGTTCTTACTACTATCTTCAGGAACACTTTGACTACTCGGAGTATCTTTGAATAATAAATATATCCTCCTTCCGGGAAATCTCTCATTACTAACACTAGGGAAATCTCACTTTCCGGAACAGCTCTTCTGCTTAAGATCCGTCACTGATTCTTTGGTGCAGGTAAATCCTCAGCATCTTCACTTGCAAACATAGTTCTCTTCATACCCTCTGGCAGTTACACAACTTGGAAACAGGTGGGGGTTTTTCTTCTAAATCTACCGTGAGGACTAACCCTTAACGTTTGTCTGTCACTATAATGCATAATGAACAAATGGTACACTACCAACGTCATTAATACCTAGTAAAACATCTACACCTTCAAGTGTTAGTGAGTCCTTTGCTATAAAAAATCACATTTCCTGTCACCAGTCTACAGATACTGCAACGCATATAGAGCTACTCTTCTCCTCCTATACCCTTCAAAATAACTGAATCTCCGTGAGATTCTTCTCCAACTGTGGTGAGCAATTACTGAACTACTACACTCATGGTTACCTAACATCACGTAATACTCCGTTGACTGGTACCTGCACACCTCCTCCTTTGAGCTGTCAGCTTCATCTTCATAGATATATGGCTTGGGTGTCTCCAAGTTGCCTAGTCACCACTGGGTTTCAGTTACATTTCCACTGGCTGCTAAACACTCTGGCTTGTTTAGTTTCAGTCGTCCTCACACTGCCTTCGTAGTTTGTTTCCACTCTGGTTAGCCTAACTACTCTGAACAACTGGTTTGGTCTGCTGTTGTGTCAGATAACAACTTGACTGTAGGTCCTTAATTTTTCACACTTGTAGCAGACAACATTAGTCTTCTGTATCTGTCTTGAGAATAGACTGATGATGAGGATTTAACATTCAATTGCTGAGGGTGTTACCTGGCTTTGTATTGGCATACAGTCTACTAGGAAGGATTTCCAGTTGTAATGTTCCTGAAATTTGATGAGACTTGAAACCTGTGAGTTGTTGGTTCTGGTACTTGACATTATAATTTCTTTTGCTAGAAATTATGTTAAAGTCTTTACCCAATGTAGCAGCTGCTGTTTCTTAACTTCTCTCTTAAATAGGTTTGTGTGGTTCAGGAATTCTAAGAGATATTGTTCTAGGACTACTAACCTCGTTCGTCTATAGATTTAACTTAGCAGCTCTAACTGACTGTTTAAAACATCTTCTTACTTTGTAAGCATAATCAAAGAAAGTTATCTTGTCATCCTTTCTCAAAGATCTGAATCTTTCATTATAATATTATGGGGTCATCTGGTAAACTTGTAGCACATTGTGTTTCCGATACTTGTACTTTACACTGATCAGCTGATAAGGCCAATAGACACTTTCCTTTACCAATGAGAACACTCTGTAACAAGACTGACCATTTATCCTCTGGCCATCCCATACCTGAAGCTACTTTTCCAATGTGATCAAAAACTCATCTGGAGCTTCTTTCAAACTTTGAATAAACTTCTGTACCTTACTACATCAAATACAGTGCGTTTGAATCAATTATAGGGGTGCTAGATGGTGTTACAGGTGTAAATTTGGAGCGGGCTTCTATCACCCCATCTCTTCATAATCTCTCTTGTTTCTTTGCTCTTTTTCTTTCCTTTGCTCTTTTCTCCTCTTTGCTCCTTTCTCTTTCTTTCTTTGCTCTTCTCTTTCTTCTCTGCTGCTTTTTCTTCTTCTCTTCCCTTCTTTCTCTTTCTCTCTAACTTCTTCTCTTCCGCTTGCATTTTCTCCTTTCATTTGTATCTCAGCTGAACTAATCTCTCTTCTGCTTCTATATGTCTTGGGTTCTGCTTCTGCATCACTTCTTCCTTCTTTCCTCATGTTTATCTGTAAATTCTGCCTCAGCTGCATTCATCACCTCTGCACTCTCCTAACTCTTCATCTACTACTAGAGTCTATCAATGCTTGATTGCACATATTTGATTTGTGCCTTAATCATACCACTAGACACATTACCCTCACATGCCACTGCTAAAGCAATCCACTGTGCCTTAGTCAGGTTGGATTCAGATAACTCTGATGGAAGGAGCTAAAAACTTCCTGAACATTGAATGAGCCAATTTCAAAGTTACTCAACTAAATAATTCATAATATAAAGCAAAAATAACAATGTGGCTACTCTCTCATCAAAATATATCCCACACTACCAGTATAAACTTATAAACTAGGAGTGATATTGTGTTTGTTCCCGGGTCTGAGTAATTGTTAATATAATGCTTCGCTGATAGATCAAGTACCTGGTTATTATATACTAATCTCAAATTCAAAAATATACCTCTACTTCAGCTGTGTAAAGAAACATCTTTCATTCAGCTAATATTTAAAATGTTACGTAAATAAATGTTGGCATCACAAACATAAAAATATGAAAATATAAAGAGATAGTAAGAAACATAAGGCAATACATAAGATTTATCACAATGATTTCACCTGGTAAAATTTCCTAACTTATCATACCATGGTATTACCAAGTAAATTCATGCTACCTTACACAAACCCAGAATTCTGTAAATCACTCTGCCGCAGCCATGCTACCACAAAACACTCTTACCAGTATAACACATAAAACCAAATAACTTTACTAAATCTAGATCTCAAAAGCTGTTAATATGACTACAAACACTACGCTAAAAGTAACTTTCTAAGAACGAGAGAGAGAGAAACCAAATCAACTGGTCCTAGAAATCAGAATGAAACGGATTTTAGAATTCCAGTAACATGGGAACAATTATATTGATATCATTAAAGCATTTTGGGTAGGAGATATGTGTCTCTAGAAGCAGTGAGGTGACGTCATTAACGCATTTTGGGGTGCGAGATACAATGGAGAAGCTCTAGAAGGAAAATGACGTCATCCCAAACATTTTGAAACGCAATCTTACAAAAACTTGCTGCAATTCCTGTGTCGTTTACTTGTTCAATTTGTTCGTGAGTGTGGTTCATGACATGTGGATCCAGTTCCCGCTGGCTCAGACACAGAATTTTGAACACAGAGGTTCCTTCTCTATTAGAACTAGGTTTCCCCATTCCAAAACTACCCTTTCTGCCATTAGAGAACAGCAATTTAGCACAGGACCATCCTTCTTTCACTGACCTGATTTTTGGGTACTGTCTTTGTTCAAGACTGACCTTTTAATTTCAGAGTCGCTGACTATTAAAAAGATGAAGCTGGAATTGAATAACTGTCTGGTATTCAACTATCTATAGTGTAATTTCATAGTAGGTACTCAATTAGTCGTTAAATATTTTACTTTGTGAGTGGTAGCTCTGTTTACATTTTATAATCTAGTTTTATTTTCATATTTTTATGTTTGTGTTTTTAATTTTTCGTTATTCTTTATTGTCTCATCTTAGTTTGTATTTACTTGTTCATTTTATATATTTCGTTGTATTTTTGCTAAGATTTATTATGATAATTCATTTTATTGTAATTTTGTTGATTCTCATCCTTGTTTGTTTTTCTTTTCTAGCCTGATGATGAGGTTTTATACCTCGAGAGCTCGTACAATAAAGAATGTTCTTCCTGGTCTTGGTACATGATGACACAGATATATATATATATATATATAAATATATATATATATATATATATATATATATATATATATATATATATATATATATATATATATATATATATATATATATGTGTGTGTGTGTGTGTGTGTGTGTGTGTGTGTATGTATATATATCTATAATCACTGTCTGACTTCCTCTCCTTGATTTAATAGAAACATAAAGTGTTTCTTGTTGTGCTAAGAGGGCATACTAGGAGTAAGCATGAGCAGGAGTTGTTATTCTGAAGAACCAACCGTCAAAAGGTAGAAATCTTGGTCTGAGGCATATCAGACAGGATAGGTTTTGGCTTGAACCACTTTCTATGACCTTGTACTCAAGGAGTTTTTGGGTTATTTTCTTTCATATAGCTACCTGCACCCAAGTCATGTATGATTTGGGGAGGAGTTTTGAAGCAAGCACCTACGCCAATGACCTAGCTCTAGAGAGTCTTGCAACCACTCAGAGGCCACACAGACCAGGCGTCTCTCATAGTCCCCTTTGTTCTCCTCAGGTAAATCTGCCATTCTAATGAACTCCAGGACTTCATTTAATTGATCATTGCATTATCTATCAAGAGGTAAGTCCAAGATGACAATTACTTCCTAGTTCCTTTCCTTTAATCTTACGGTACCCTCACGTTTCAAGTTCCTCTCTCTCTGACTAAAGAAATTCCTAGTAAAACCATATCCCATTTATGAAGCCAAATATATGAAGTACTAGTGAAATTGCATAAATTATCCTCCATGGTGTTAACGTAATATTCTTGACCTAAGATTCATCCCTTAGAGTCAATTAATGAAAGGTGAGAGGTCTTAGATATAGGAATGTTATCTGGATATGTCTCTTCCAGAATTGCATGCCTTGGAACTCATTTTTTAATCTGTCTGAGAAGAATTCAGTATCCTTGTTTACTAAGGTCCACCTTTGTTTGAAATTGCTTTATAGATGAGCCATAAGAGGTCCCAAGCTGCTGTGTTATTCACTCCTTTATGTTCAAATATCTTGTGTCTGAAGGGACGTTGGAGCTGTTATTAGCTCCTATAAAAATAATTAATCTTTCTTGTTGAAACTAGTTGTTTGAGTACTAAGGGATTTAGTCTTATGATTCAGAATAAATTACTATATCTGTAATCTAGTCCCAACTGCGACTGACTAATTACACTATCAGTCTTTTTAGGTAAATCTTTAGCCTTAATTGATATGGATTATAGGTCTTTTGTTAAGTAAGCAAGGTAATATAAATCATTAAAATTAATCATTAAAACCTATCACGAATGACCTATGTAACATATATATATATATATATATATATATATATATATATATATATATATATATATATATATATATATATATATATATATATATACATATATATATATAAAGTATATATATATATATATATATGTGTGTGTGTGTGTGTGTGTGTGTGTGTGTGTGTGTGTGTGTGTGTGTGTGTGTGTGTGTATGTATCATTTCTGTGGCACCTACTGCATGCAGGTCCTGATGAACTCACACCACCACATCTTGTCCTGGGCTAACTCCTCAATATTTCCTCAACACTCTTCTGCTCTACCTCATTGTCCTTAACTACGTCTCCTTTTACCTACCTCTACCTCTCTCTTCAACTAAGGGTAATCACTCATACACATGGCTCCAGCTTTCTACTTCCAGCGTGAGAATCTAATATACTCATCGACCAGGTACCTGTTACTTCTCTAAATGTGTTGTTTGATATCCTATCCTCCAATTCAATTCCTTAATATTCTTCTGAGCACCTTATTTCAAATGCTAAGAATTTATTATCCGAATTCACTGATGTCTTTATTTATTATTCCTTCTTTCGGCTATAGCATTGTTTAAGAAGATTACTTGCTTTAGAGAAGTTTCTATTGTCTGGCTTTGCTATGTAGTAGCGTATTTTTCGTTACAGAATTTGAAGAAACACTATAGCTTTACTTCATTAACAATACAATAATAAAGTTACAGTAATATACAAATGAATTGCAGTAAAGTTGCAGTGAGGCCAAATGAGTATTTCTTCTTCTATCAACCCACAATTAGTGAGGCTTACAACCCCACTCTCTGCTTCTCTGCTACCATCTCTGCTGTCCTTTCTTCTCTCTCTTCTTCTCTGCTTCTCAACTCGACTTGATAAAGAATTTCGGAAGTTTTGTCCTGCTCCTCTCTAGGCGGAATCTTGGTTTTGGTCCGGCCCTGTAGATGCTTAGTTGGTTAGGCTAATCTAAAGATGTTCATTTTGGGTGACTGCTGAAAGTACTGCCTTCAAAAGGGTCTCTTTGATGTCACTGAATTTATAATTTGCATATTTACTCCCACTAAGGCCACTATGCGTTTTTTTTGTTATGAATTCTCGTGATTAATATAAACTTGATTAAGAGTAGCCATAATGGCTTCAAATTACGACACACTTACAACATTTATTAGTGTTTTGCTTTGCGTTCCAAACACCACTGAACCAGGTGTTTAAAACATAAAACTTAGTTAGCCTGATATAAGGCGAATAAGCAATTAGCTCTAGCTTTGCCATGAAATTACAGTCAAACTCCAAACTTATTCCTTTTTCTCTGTCTCTCTCTCTCTCTCTCTCTCTCTCTCTCTCTCTCTCTCTATTGGTTTCTTAAAATCTCTCTCTATCTATCAATGTCTATCACTGAAAGGTTTCTCTCTCTTTGTCCCTTTATTCAGAATTTCTAGTTATGTCCTTGTTACTATATCACTGGTTACCACAAACATTGTCCTCAATGTTAAATAAGAAAATGCATATAATATTAAAAATCAAAGTGGCAACAAAATGACATAATAAAAATTGTTTCTCCAACTCTGGAATAAAAATATATGTGTATTAAAGCATCACACTAAATTATAATAAAACATAATAAAAGTAGGTACCATTTGTATGAAAAAATAAAACAATGTTAATATACTGTATACATGAAGTTAATATCAACTATTAATTATTGTTTCTTGATTCTGTGGAAAATTTTTGTACTTTCTGTGATCAAGATTCCTACTATAATTATGGATAAAACAGTGTACCACCTACTATTAGCATCAGACTGAAATAAAAGATAAAATGAGACAGTTTCTTTATAGTACCAAAACTCATCAACATATTTCAGATTGTCAAGTTTCTTTAATTCTAACTGAGACAGCTTAAATTCCTCAATTGTCTGTGAATAATTCTTATATGGCACATGTTTATTGAAGGTGTATTTTGTGAAAACATGAGGTTCGTAGTACAATTGATTAGGGATAATTACTTGTCAGGATGTTGTAAAAGATTTAACATTCTTAAACTTTACCTCCGTATTTATGTTGTGACATTTAAACTTAGCCAAAATAGTATCTAGAGAAAACACAAAAATCCCATCATCTATATGCAAGCTTCAAACTTGCTATCATAATTAGTTGTACATATATCCTGTTCTTGGTTTTGATTTAACACAATCTCTTAAATACACGGATATGCATTAGTACCTTTGTATACATTATCAAATTATATATATACACTTATAACTTCTCTTAATAAACATTAATTTGAAACTTTTGTTCTTTCAAAGAATGAGTGCAAATAAAGTGTTCTTCTAATGCAAAATAATGATTGTTCCTTTAAGGAATGACAGGTTCGTTAATAACCAACATGGAAATGGATACAGTGTGATTAAGGTGTTCGTGATCCTAGTATTTAAAGGTATAATCATTATACTCTGATTAAAATTATTTTGACATTTATTAAATTGTAATACATGAATACATCTTCTACTAGTACAAATGTTTCCCTTTGTCATGATACAAAACTTAATTATGTCATCAAGTTCTTGGAGTTATTATGTTGACTCAGAATACCTTGTGTTTCAGCAAAATAGGGCATTCAGCACTTTTGTGTTCTTCCAACACAACTTCACTTTCTAAAGCGAAGATATTCAAGAACTGGAATATTTTCTAATCTATTCAGTCTGTCCATCACATTTTGGTGACATTATTTGGTGAACTTTCAGTTTTTTCATTGTCTGGTGTTCTGCCTTTGGGAACTGATTACTTTATTTATTACTGTTCCTCTCGTTGCAGCACATTTTCTAGTCTACAATTCTTTGTTTTTCATGTTCGAGGATTTGATTCTGTGTTACCCCAAATCATGTAAGGTTCAAAGTATTCATGGAAGGATCGCTTTGATCTAGTTTTTACAGTCGTTTTATCTCTGTACTTTAAGTTTTCCAATAAACTGTAATACTGTTATATCCTTTTTGCACCTTCCTAATACTCCAGTTGCATGTCCTTAATCCCTTCCCATTGCTTAACACTGATACATGTCTAGTTTTGTGATGCCTAAGTCCTTAATCATTTTGACGTTGGCCATGTCTTTGAAATAAAGATCCTTCTTATTTCACTTCTGATGAAATGAGTCCAAACAAAACTATTATAAGGATGAGCCGCATTTGTATCTGTAAGAATAGACTTTATCAGACTTCTATACATCCTTACATACATTATATCTTATATATATCTTATATGCATTTATATATAATAACTTGTTTTATTTGCAGATTATATCTTAGTTTGAACTCATTCACACCAATTCATGTCTTATGGTTATCTATATCTTCAGAGTGACCATGAATCTGTTTCTTTACTACTTTATATGATTCCAGTGAACTATTTTTTCCTTTTAGATCACTTTCGTCGATTACTCTATATTTATTTAATTTTAGTACTTCATAACTCTATAAGGATCCTATGGAATTTGGGAGATACTTTACATTGCCTTCTAGAATACTGCGATTTTAGCAATTTGAGTAATTTCATTAATGTCTGGTTTAATGGTACTTATTATAATATTTGGCATGAGTATTATGACCTCTTTTAATTTTTCCCTTGTTTTCCTGATTGTCTCCTAAGTACGTCTGCTCTCTGGCAATATAGCTACTATAGTTATACGTATGTCTGGGTGGTGTTGCATCGTCTAGTAAATGTGTTAGGTATTCTTCTGATAACCATATAGCAAAAGAGATCTTCATTGTCTCATTTATAGTATTATTCAATGAATTGTATTGTCTTCAATGCTAAGTCCCAATCTTCTGTCCTTGGCCTAATGAAACAGGATATCCTTTATTTTACGATTATTTCTGTCTTCACTGCTCCATTAGAACTCTGGTCTATAAGTTCGCTATTTGATATTTATTTATTGTATAAATTCACATATTTTCTTTTAAAAGATCACTTTCAGTAAATTCAGCAGCATTGTGCAAAAGAAGAACTTGTGGACATGAATGTCTTGTGATAATTTAGATTTAAGAGCTTCTGCAACTGTCGCTGTATCCTCATTTCTTGCTGGGTGCTATTTCTACATATCTAGTTAAATAATTCTATAAGATTAATATATTTGTCTATTTCTCCATTAGTGGTTAGGAATGACCTAAAATGTCAGAGAACATTAGCAAGGGATGACTTATGATATTTTTCAAGTGGAGCTTTAAGATTTACGTCACCTTTGTTTCTATTACAAACTGCACAGTTCTCTATAAAGTTCCTTGACATTCACCATAATGTGGCTGCACAATTTCTGGTTATGATTCTGCTTGTCTTTTAATTCTGGATGTCCTACAACTTATATGAATGTAAGAACTTAAAACTTCTGATTAGTGCTTTTGGATGGCAGACGAGAAATAATAATTTATTAATTCAAATCAGGGTTTTTGTAAGATTCATCTGTCATTAACTGTCCTAATATCTGTCTGATTTCTGCATCATTTTCTTGTTGTATTTTCTACTCTTTCTAGATCTAAATCTACTACCTGGGATAACCAAAATAAAAGGTATTAGTGGTAATGCATTTTTCTGTTTCTTTCCTTGAGATCTGATAATGCATCTGCTATGTGTTAAATTTCCCTGATATATCTGAATTTGGGCAAATTTAATACCAATGAAACTAATTCATTGAACTTCATGTTGCTGGTAAATATCTCCTTAAATAAATGACAAATGGATCGGTGACTGTAAGCACAATAACTTTATGACCTAAGAGTATGTCTAAATTTCTTTAAACCTCAATATAAAAGCCAACAAACTCTTTCTGTGGTACTATAGTTTCTTTCTGCTGCAAAACTTCTCCTATATAATATAATGCTCTTTCATTCTAGTTCTGTGTTTGTCATTGATAGGCTCTAGTCCTGTACTTGAGATCATGTTTATAGAAGTCTTGAAAATTCTGATAAATCAGAATAGGGTTCCTGGTCATCTTGGTTTTGTAGTGTTTGAAAGGCTGATCTTGTTCATCATTCCATTCATAATTACTATCCATTCTGGTAAGTTCTGTTAAAGGCTCAGCTATAGAAGAAACCTTTATGAAAGGTCTATAATAACTTAACATACCTAGGACCCTTTCTTAATGCTTTCAAATTAGTGGAGCTGCACCAACCATTGCCTTTATTTTACCTGCTCATGCGTAGTCCAATTTCACAATTACATGACCCAAGTATTCTAAGGATTTCACCAGGAATTGGCATTTCTTTAATCTATTTTAGTCCTGCACTTAATCTCTCTAGGACTGTTTCTAATGTTCTGAGGTGATCATTTAAGTTCAAGTAAATGATTACACTGTCTAAGTATACTGTAACATTTCTATATCCTAGAATTTGTAGCATTGGTCTGATAAAACTATTAGGAATGATGTTAGTCCAAATGGCATTACTTCCCCTGAAACTGTAAATATTTTATGTGTGCTAAGGCTGTGAATGGTTTCGATTCTTCATCTAGGTACTTTGCCAATATCCACTACACATCTAAGGATGAAATATTTTGGCCCATCCTAATTGAGCTAACATGTCTTGGATTACTGGCATCGGCATTCTATCTGGAATTGTGTTGGGATTTAACTTCCTGCAATCTATTACAAGTCTCCAACTACCATCTTTCTTTGGAACAAGTAACAATGGTGAATTATATGGATATTGAGAAGCAATTATTTACTCCACCTCTTTCATTCTCTCTTTCAGCTTGTCAACTATGGGTCTCTGGCTTATTGTAATCTGTAATTAGGAATAAAATGGCTTGGTTCCGTCATCTAACAAAATTGTTGAAACATTGTTCTAGTTTATTCCTCTAGCTATTACATTTCATTTTCTACACCTAATAACTTGTGTCTATTTTCTGGAAAAACTATCTATTTATCTAACACATATTTGATTTTGGCCAGTTATAGAACACCTGCGCATAAGGTTATCTGTTGTCTGAATAGTTTTGTACATAAATCCCGCAATTACCACCATCCAGTAGTTGACGAGTTGAGTTATCCATTCTGACAAAATCTGCGTGGTTCTTCATCTGATAATAGAGCATCCTTACCTGCATATCCTCCTTTCTTTTTGATCTCCTCTCTCTTAACATATCTTTGTTAAATACTTGATACAAAGTCATTGCCTGTTGAGTAACAATTTTTATTATCATCAGCTGTGCTAATAATAAATATATTTCTTCTTCTTTGTGTCTGAAAATAAATAAAAGTTCTGCATCTCCAGTGGTTTCTTCTGTTACTTCTATTATACTATTTATTTGATCTTTTATTTTATCTAAGAGTACATTTCATTTGTATTCTTCATAATTCATTTTCTCACTACATTGCTGCAATCATAAGTACTATAAGGACTTGATTTTCGTGGAATCCAGTGTTTTGGGTGATCACTAATATCTATACTTGAGTAATTATTGATATTGAGTATATATCTATATGTGTATTGGTTGAGATGTGTACTTCTCAACAATTCTGTATTCTGGGATCAAATTCTCTTTTCTATCTATTTTCATTTTATCTTTCTGTTATTGTTATTTATCTGTCTTCTGTATGTTCATTTCATTTGTCGAAACTGTCTCAGACAAATTGACTGATTTAGTGAGACTTTTCTTCATCAAGTAAAATATTGCCTTTCTGACTATCTTGTTTCAGGCCAATCTTGCCTTCACTATAATCTAATATCATTCCACATCTCTCATTGATTTAATGAAAATAATACTTGTAGTGGAAACTTGTCTTCTAAAACTAGAAAATGTCAATAAATTTATGTGATATATCAATTCTAGGTTCATTCCTAATTTTTTAATCGGTTTCCTGATACTCCTTCATTACTTTACTTTGACTTGAATCTGAGTTTCCTGCAATGCCTAAATATCTAATTAAAGTTATTTTATCAATTATATCTACAGTGCTACTTGAATTCAATGAGTACTGTGCATGTATTTCATTTATTGAATTTTACTATAGGTAGATCCTTTCTATTTATTCTTTCCTCTTCATGGAAAATATTACTTCTTTTGTTGTGTAAATAGGAAATGCGGATGAACTCATTTCCTATTGTGTCTTTTTTTTTTCTTTCATCTCCCTGGAAGTGGTTCACTTCTTTTCTCTCTAGAGGGGCACTGTCACTGGTTAGATGTTTCTATTTATTTTCAAGTGATTGTTACTATCTCTACAGTTTCTTTTATAGCTTCCTTATCATTGAACCAACAGTACTTGGTTAAATGCCTGATCTTTTTGCAAACTGTACAGATGTTAGCTTTCTGCATTCATATTATTGGAATGATTTTGTATACCAGCAGTTTTCATGTTATTTTGGTCTAGCCTCTTGAGCTGTATAATTCTCTGTTTTGAATTAACATGTTTGATACATCAGGTATGATATCTCATGTGTGGGCTGGAATTGTCCATTTCTTGATGCATTCTGTCTTCTTCTGGTTTGGATTCCACTTTCTTCTGAGTATTTTGTGCATAGCTCCTTTGAAAGGAAGTTTTGTGTATTCCCCACTGTCCCACAATTCTTGTACATGTTATTTCCTCTATATGGCTCATTGGTATTTCTGCCTTTTCTTTCATTTAGTGTTTCTGTTACCCCTCAAAATTCCTCAGAAAAATCTGTTTCTCATGTCTATTAAAGCGGTAAGGCTATCACTTTTAGGATCAATTTTAACTTCCTTGAAAGCGTTCTTTTCTTTTTCTCCAAGTGTGTGGTACATGGTTCCAAATGACAAGTGATTTAATATATGTCTTAAACTGATCTAACCAGGCTCTGCATCACCAAATCATTCTTACTTCCTATGGTAATGTTTGTTTTCTTAAGTCTTATCACTTGTGTGTTGCTTCTTGATATCTGTGTGAATATTTGCTATTGATTCCCATCGTAGTCATATTGAGAAACTATTTATATTATATAAGGTAACACTTGACTCACTAGTTCCTGTGATTGATATGTGTGATTCAAACTGCATATGTTGTTATGTTGTTGAATCTAATCTGAATTCAGTTCTGTGCAATTACCTTTTCTGAACTCCCCAGAAGTACTTGTTTATTTTGTTCTTTCGTCTGTTATTCTATTTGTGGAGATACGACTGTCTGCGCCCACAACCACTGGTTCACAGGGAGTATGATTCTAATTCAACTTTATTAGGATTTGAACACCCACTCTTCCACAGAATCAGGTGGCTTGGTGTAATGACTTATTAGTTTCAGCCATATTTCTAAACTGAAAATGTATTAATTAAGTATAATATATTACATTTTAGTAGTATTTCCTTTGAGCATTGATATCGATGTTGGCACTGGAATTCGACTTTGTCTGTCTGCTGTTGGTCTTAAATGACGTCTATGTCTAATGGTATTTAACAGCGCAACAATCGAATCCTGCATTAAAATGGTATTCTAAGTTCATATGAAATTCTATATCCAAAAATACAACAGTAATCAAAAATGCATCATAAAAATCATGGTATGTAAAAAAAAATATTCTTGCCTATAAAACACAAATAAAAATTTTATCAAGATAAAAAACATATTTGAAAGAGAGAATCAAAAATGTTATGTACCTTTGAGAGAGATTACTAAAAAAAAAAATACACTTACTGAGGGAACTTTTGAGAGAATGAATTTTTCAACTTACATATTTTCTGTTGCCGTCTTCCAATCATAAACTGTTGAGGTGTCATCAACTTTTTCACCTCTGTGACCGCGTCGTATTCGTTGCTTTCTCTAGACGTTTCGTTTGCTGCCTTTTTATCGCTTTCGTGACCAACACAATTTCGTGCGTTAGTGCCCGCCGTCGATTGTCAGATTGCTTCGCTGCCGAGGTTTACTGCTGCCGATGTTCAAACGTTCAGTTCAAACGTTCAGGATACGTTCTGCCACTGCCTTCAGGATGCGTTCTGGATATGTTCACCTGTAGACATTCAGATGTTCAGTCATTCACACAGTCGTTGTTGTTGCTTTGCTGGATACTGTACGGGTTTTGACTAGTACGTTTGGGTTGTTTCTTTCTCATTCGCCGATGTTATGATGCACTTCGTCGTTATTTTTCGGCTGTTAATGTTTGTAGAGAGATGCTTGTTTTAAATTCTGGTATGCATCTTTCACACTTGCACTGCACTATATGTCTTCGTTCTGGATCCGCTTCAGCTACCACCATTTATGTGATGTCTTTCTTTATTTATTATTCTTCTTTCTGTTATACGTTGTTTAAGAAGATTACTTTTAGAGATGTTTATCGTTCTGGCTTTGTTATAGAAGTAGTTTTGTTGAGACTTAAGAAGATACTCATGTAGTTTTCTTTTTAACTTCTATTGTTATTAATAATATGTTACAGAGATAATGACCTGGTGCAAAGTTGCAGTGAGGCCAAATGAGTCTTTTCTTCTATCAACCTACAATTAGTGAGGCTTATAATCCCCACTCTCTGCTTCTCTGCTACCATCTCTGCTGTCCTTTCTTCCTCTCTTCTTCTCTGCTTCCTCAACTCGACTTGATATGAATTTTGAAGTTATTGTCCTGCCCCTCTGTAGGCGTGAATCTTGCCTTGTCCGGCCCTGTAGATGCTTTAGTTACAGGGGCTAATCTAAAGACAGCCCATTGGTGGATTCTCTGAAAAAGCACTGCCTTCAAAAAGGGGTTTGCCTGATGTTACTGGAACTTATAATTTCCGGTGGCTATTTATCCCACTAGGCTACTCATGTTTTTTGTTATGAATTCTCGGGATTACAAACCTGATTAAGGCAGTCATGGTTTGCAACCACGACATACTCACACATTTACTCGTGTTTTGCTTTGCGTTCCAAAATATCACTGAACCCAGGCGTTTAAACATGTCTTTGTTGGTCTCATACAAGGTAAAATCGAGCAATTAGGGTCTAGGTTTGTCATGAAATTACCGGGTCAAAACTCAAAACTTACTTCTTTTTCTCTGTTCGTCTCTATCTATCAACATTCATCACTGAAGGCTTTTTCTCTTGTTCCTTTATTGAGAATTTCTGTTTCTATATCCTTGTTATCATAACTGTGCTGTACTAAGACATGCCGATAAATCAAAATACTCCTAATACCTTATAAATTTTGATTTTTTGTATACATAAAAAATTGCTATTATTCCAAATATTTTTAAGCATTCCCATTGCCTGATGAGCCATTTTAATGTTTCCATACACACACACACACACACATATACTATATATATATATATATATATATATATATATATATATATATATATATATATATATATATATATATATATATATATATATATATATATATATATATATTAGCTGACAACTCAGTGCTCATCGGGAAAACTCTGAATGACAAACAATAGACTCTCTCTCTCTCTCTCTCTCTCTCTCTCTCTCTCTCTCTCTCTCTCTCTCTCTCTCTCTCTCACTTTTCACTCTTTTACCTCCTAACACCCCTCTACTCTCTCTGTCTCTCCAACGCTCCCTGACTCTTTCTCTCTTTTTTTTCCATAACACCCCTCTACTCTCTGTCACCCCCTTCCCAAGCCCCACCCCCTTTAGTGCCATTGATGTTTTACCCCCACAGTATTCTTTTCCAGATAGTAAAGTCATATGCATACCGAAATTAGGTATGATAAATTCGTCAAGTTACTGAGTCTACGGGTATAACTAGCCCGTTTCAGGAAAGCCCTTCCGCCTCGACCCGCTTTGGTGCCCTTTGGTTCTAGGGATGTCTTACCCAACACAGTGTTCTTTTCGAGATAGTAAGTCATACGTATACCAAGATTGGTTGAAATCGCTCAATGCATTTCAGAGTATATGTGGAACACACACACATACAAAGAAAGCTCATTTAAATGACAGATGGGGATTAAAAAGGAAAAAATGTACCTGGAATCCATCACAATTGAAGAATTGGTATAACTGCCTGTAAGCAGGTTATACTTAAACACGAGCAATATGGAATAGTTGTATATTCACATAGTCCAATACAACATCATGGACAACAATGCACCTAACAATGCTGGTGCCACACTCACTCAAGCGAGACTGCCCGGCAGACTCAGTATCTCCTGCCTTAAAACACAATTTGGCCGGAATATAAGTAATGCTTCTTTTATATGCGATATATGGAAACATCCTACATCCCATCTCTAAAATAAATGTATTACACTTTTCGTGAAATTGAAGGTTTATCAAGTATTATACAGAAGATAAGTTTATGGCATACTGACGGCAAAATGGTGTCATATAAAAAAAAAATCAAATTGTACATAATAGAAAAATTACATAATGTAGTTTTCATGCCAACTCGGGGGATTTATATTCCTCATCCCTCTTCTAGGTTAGCGGTCAGCATACGAGTCAGCTGGGGGAGGTGTACAAGTGGGTGGAGCATCCTGCACTCTTATTTCCTGGAGATGTTTTGTTTCTCATTGGTATTCTTCCACTACCATCTAGTTTTATGACATATTGGCAGTCTCCTTTCATTTCAGTGACTTTTGCCCTAAGATCCCAGGCCTTGGAGACAACATTTTGGACTGCTACTGTGGTACCCATTTGCAAGGGGCAGAGTCTCTTTGCACTTGAATCATGATGTAACTTGACATTTCTCAAGTGCCTACCCATCTTCTCCTCTCTGTCTATCATGATGTCTGCCCACTGCTCTGTTATCTTTTGATAGCTTTTTATCATGGGACTGAGTCTCTAAGTTGTCGTCCCATCACTAATTGTGCCAGCGATTCATCGATGTCTCTTCGGGACATATTTCTATATTGCAAAAGGGCTCTTGTAAAACTATCTGTATAGAGGCTTCCATTGCTTCTTGTGTTATCTTAAATAGTTCTTTTCGCTGTACGCACCGCTGCCTCTGTCCTCCCATTAGATTGGCAGTAATGGGCTGAGGATATTCTCATCCTAACCCCTCATTTCTGTAGGAAGCTAGCCAGTTCAGTGCTTACCAAATTGGTGCCACCATCAAGAGAGATTTCTTCCAGGGCACCCCATTGTGTGAAGTATCGTCAGAAGAGTGGGATCAACTTAGCAGAAGTAGCACCACTTGGAAGAAGGCAATTTCCAGCCAACCAGTAAGCCTATCTGCATATGCCAGATATTGTTTTCCACATATTTGAAACATACCTGTGGCTGTTTGTTAAAAAGGATATTCAGGGGGTTGGGTAAGCAATAGTGGTTCCCTTTGTTGGGATGGTGTGATGACGTCACATGTTCTGCACTTCATCCTCTTGAGTTTCAATTGGCCTTCCATCCCAGGCCATTACACAGCCTGCCGTGCCCTACAAATCATTGAATCAGAACTTTGGTGTTCTGAGTGTAGGTTAGAGACAACTCAGTCTCGTAGTGACAAAAGTATTGCCAGACGTATGTGGCCTTCATCATATGAATACACCACCAATTCGTCCACGATGCCAAGTCGGTCCCGTACGTTAAAATATGGCTTTATGCTAGAGTCGACTAAATTTCTTGATACAGGCCAAGAACCTGTGGCTACCATACTCTTTAACAGCTGATATTCAACAACGCTTACAGCTGCTTCTTTTACAGAATTCCAGTCAAGGGTTATGATGTCATCACTCAGCAACGTGATCAATACTGCAACACACACACTCTCATCCTCCTCCCCCATCTCACTGTCACTTGCATTTATTGGGCTTCGGATTACTAGGTATCTTGAAAGAGTATCAGCCGCTGAGTTTTTCTTCCCAGGGTGTATTTCACTGTGAAACTGTATTGTAATATTTTTTTCCTTTAATCTAAACAAACGAGGATTTGCAATGTCTTTCAACTCTCTATCACTAAACACTTTGGCTAGCAGACAGTGATCAGTAACAAGGATAATAGTGGGATATCCCAGTAGGAATAATCTAGCTTTCTGAAAACACCATACCACGGCAGCAGCCTCTCCTTCAATGACCGAATAATTGACTACTGCCAAGGTTAAATGTCTACTCCCATAGAGGGCCAGCTTCCATCCCCCTTTGCAACAATGGTGCTAATTGGTTTATGTCAGTGATGGTTGGTTGATTTGGCACTGGGAAACTCTTGATTGCAGACTTTTCCTCACCTGGCTTGAAATTGTCCCAACCTAATTCATAGCCTACAAAGTCTACCTCGCAGTGGCAAAATTGAAATCTATCAGGACTGAGGGTAACACCATTTTCTTCACATACCTGTACAAAATTTATTGTGTGAAAAAACGCTCCTTCCACAGTATCATCATGTAGGAGAACATCATCGACACATTTAAATTTTCTCGGGATGTCTGCTATTACATCATCAAAGTGCTTTGAATATGCATCCGATGTAGAGACATGTCCCACTGGGGTCCTACAATACCGATACCTACCCCATGGGGATATGAAGGTAGTCAAATGCCGACTCTCCTCATCTAATTCCACTTGATAGAAACCAGAATAGGCATCTATTAGAGTTTTGTATGAGCTCACAGGTACACTAGATGCCTTGTCGAACGGGGAAAAAGTGTGATGAGTCTCTCTTTTACAATATTTGTTTAGTTTTTGTAATCCACCATTCTTCTTGGGTTTCCATTCCTTTTAGCTACTACTACCATTCGCGCACACCAATCAGTTGCAGTTCCTGTAGGAATGGGCAGATTATTCCCAGTTTTACATCGCCGTCCAGCTGTTTTTTCACCTCTTGCTCCTAATGCTTGGGAATTGGAATTGGCAAATGGCATGCATATGGGACTGCATCAGGGAGAAGGTGGATATGGTGTGGCTTTCCCTTCATTACC
Organism: Macrobrachium rosenbergii; assembly: GCF_040412425.1. Classification (NCBI taxonomy): domain Eukaryota; kingdom Metazoa; phylum Arthropoda; class Malacostraca; order Decapoda; family Palaemonidae; genus Macrobrachium; species Macrobrachium rosenbergii. The sequence continues at coordinate 5,382,188 of NC_089754.1, read as the reverse complement.
TATAGTGAATTCCATTTAATATTAAATACTGTACCAGAGAAATACTCCAAAATACACCTTTTTTGCTTAGGCACATTGGTCTCCCGAGGGGAGAACGGCAACTCTACGACGTCAGGGATGTTGCTCCTGCCATTGGTGACGTCATTGGCACCCAAACTATTCAGTCGTTCCCTACCAGTTTTATTTACTGAAATTCTATCTACATTAACTTGCTGGGGAAAATTTGCATCCACTAATCATAAACACTTACATATGTAATGGGTCATGAAGGTGACATTTTAGGAAAAGAACGTGATGGCTTTTTGAAGGCGTGAGGTTATATGACTGAACACAGCATGCAACGAAATGCTTGGTTGTGTTTCGCACTCAGCAAGAAGTCAACGTTCTGAGAGACCCTTAGTTGCTAAACACGTGGAATGGAAGTGCAATTTCAGCTTAGAAGTTTCTCGAAGGATTATCCACTTTCATATCTGGTTTCGTAGGAAATATCACTGTGTTTTTTCCTGGTCTTGGTCTCTGAACTAACTTGCGCCGGGAACTGCTTTATTCCGGTTGAGTTTGTAGGTATGTGTGTGACCAAGTACCTCATGACGCCTTGGAGTACAGAGGGCATGTCTTTGTCGAACAATGAACTTGGGGATGTCACGAGAGTGTGTTCATATGTGCGTTGCATAATGAATATAATGGGAGTGATCATTTAATGAGTGGGCACTGCAATCCATTATTGGTATAATTTAGCATGTGAACTGTGCAAAGGGAAGCTCACACATGGAGGCTGTGTTCCAGAGGACTTTTGTGAAGTGAGTACAACTCATAAACATTTTAGATCTTTTTTTCAGACTCTGGAAAAACTCTATCCATGTTGCAGTGAAATCTTGTGGTTATGCATTTGTATTCTGTGAATTTGGTTTTTAATATAATGATCGTTCTTTTCCAGGAATCCCACATTCCTCTTCAAAATAGGGAGTGGTGTGACATTTGTTCATATATAAAATAACTTTTATAATGAACTGTTTGACCGTTTTATTGTTTTGGATGACAGATGGGTTGTTTATCTATTTTATTTTAAATAATCGCATGTTGATGTTTGGACCTTATTCAGCAGATTTTCATAGATATGTGTGAGTCATTTGATTTCATACTTTCGTAGCTTATTTGAAGTTATTTCCGTTATTTCTGTCAATAAAGTTTAGTTTTGTAACGGTGTCTCATTCCAGTAGGCCTTGGAATTTAGTTAGGTGAAATGAATAACTTATGATGTGAAGATGAGAGATCAGCTGACACAACAAGTCGGCTCTAGCTACCAAACTCATCTCAGAGTAAGTGAGATACTAATCTCAGTCCTTAAAACAGAGAAATAAATAAAATACCGGCCTCGAAAATCGGGTCGGTAACACATACATCTATAGATAAGTATAGCCTAGAAACACTGCACACTACTAACACCTCTATATTTAAAGCAGTATTTCTACCCAAAGTTATCGTACATCGTACACTACCCATTACTCTCATAGGTTCTTCAGAGGCATGATTAACCTTGGCGTTCGAATGACACAACTGTTGTATGTTCAGTCCTAATTGATGCAAAACTTTTTCCCCCATAATACAAACCTCAGCCCCAGTATCAGCAATATCATCGATAAATGCTTCATACATTGGTACATCATGTCTCATATTATGTTCAACTTTTACGCGCACATGCGGTAACTTTCCCGCCACTGCTGTCACCTGTCGAACCTCACAGTGCTGCACTAATATGCATGACATCATCAACATGGTGTCGTCATCATGATCAACTTCAATGCATGCTGCCTTATTATTCTCACGTTTTTTCTGCAATATCTAGATAAATGACCCTTTACACCACAGTTGTGGCAATACTCTTCACTTGTAAAGCTGCTAGATTTATTTTTCTCATGAACAGACCCACAATTTTCACATCGTTTACCTGACATGAGTAGCTTATTATCCTTTTGTCGACGAAGGTTCGGTTTTACTGCCGCAACATCACTATGTTCTGTTTCATCAATATTTTTGGGTAGCAATTCTTTACCCACCTTGGCATTAGTGAATCTCTGGTTAATTTTGCTGGCCCCACTGTCCATTTCAGCTGCCTTATATATTTCACACTTCTGTAGTATTTTGGCGACACTGTTATATTTTTCGTAGTCTTGGAATATTTCTTGTTTCAATACAGAGTTATTTAAACCACTAGCTGCCTGTGAATCAGCATATAGTCATTCATGTCCTTTTGGCACCAAGGGGAGCAGAAAGCACAGTCTAAAGCCAATTCCTGACACCGGTGTATATATGTCTTAGCAGGTTCCATCAGCCATTGTTGTTCACTAAAAAATTTTTCCCACAGAATTGCACAGTTCACAGACTTTTGGGTTACTTCTTGGACGGCATCTAATGCCTGATGTAAAGAAAGGGCTTTCCATTCACCGGACATGTAACAGGTGTCCAATGCCCTTTATAACTGATCATCACAGTTCAAACAAATGCTTAGCACAGCATCTTCAGCAGAAACTCTGCCAATTTGGAACCAATCTGTCATGGCCTACGCCACTTCCTAAATGCTCCTTGTGACATTTTGCAGGAACATTTGTCGGGCATAATTGCTCTCATACCTGAGGGGGCACCACTGCTCTGTCGCTGCTGCAAGAAAAGATTTGCCATAGCATTCAGAAGTCCTCATTCCCACCATTGGTTTGGCCACATGCAGCCCGGCAAAGAGCCCCTCTTCTTGGTGTTGTCGAATATCTTGCACCCGACATTTTAAAGACTTCCCAGGTCCTTATATCATTGTGCCATGTATGCAGGTTATACTTAAACATGAGCAACATGGAATAGTTGTATATTCATGTAATCCAATACAACATTATGGGTAGCAATGCAACTAACAACGTCGGTGTCATGCTCACTCAAGCGAGACTGCATCCCACCTTAAAACACATTTTGGTGGGAGTATAAGTAATGCTTATTTTATATGCAACATATGGAAACATCCTACACTGCCAAAACAGTGTTAAATATTTAAGAGGGTTTACAAAGGGTAAGGCTCAACCGTTCAGAAGCAGGGACAGGACAATTAAAAATTTATACAAGGAGGTGACTGACAACCAAAGGAAGTTACAAAGGTAAAACTCAATAGTTCTCCTATTAATTTTTGGTAAACAATAACAATTTTTGAAGGGTGAACATTTAAAAAAAATATATTAAACATACAAATACATAGAAATATATATAAGGTAACTAATTTGTAATTAGGTCACTTATTTTATCTTTTACGTTGTTCTTCACCATTTTACTAATACAGGGGTTCAAATAATGCATGCTAGAGATAAGGTTAAAATTACAATTGGAAGTAAGTTGTATAATAGCGGATTCTAAAAGATTTCATGAAGAGAACTCTTTCAATCTGGCAATAACTGAACTTTCAGTCCAATTTATCCTGTGGAGGTTTTCACTTAGCCTATATGAATGAATATAGCATTGGATGTTTGCCCAGTTTTGACAGAATGCCAATGTTTTTTAATGCATACATCTAAATCCTTGTTAGACTGGCCAAAATAAAAAGAGGGCAGTCCAAACATGTAATTTTATATATTATGTTGTTGTTTTCTTTCAGGCTATTTTTTATTAACATTCCTTTTAGTGTGGAATTATAGGAAAAAACAAGGTTAACTGTTAAAAGATTTTAACCATGATTTTATGTTTTCAAAACCACTAAAAAACTTTTTGTGGGATTTATTATAACAAATGTCTAGTATATGTGAAGGATAACACAAATCTGTCCCTATTTTTCTTATGCTTTCGACTTCTTTGATCCAAATACTGGGGGCTGACAATGCGCAAAGCTCGCAAAAACAGAAAAAAAGTGATATTCTGATATTAAGTTAATGGCCTGAATAAAAATGGACATAAGTTAAGTTGTTGGCTGGTTTGTCTTCTCTTTCCTTTGTGGATTTTTGTCTTCATACGTAATTTATATATATATATATATATATATATATATATATATATATATATATATATATATATATATATATATATATATATATATATATATATATATATATATTTATACACACACACACACACACACACACACACACACACACACACACACACACACATATATATATATATATATATATATATATATATATATATATATATATATATATATATATATATATATATATATATATATATGGCCTATATATATATATATATATATCACATTACCACAAGTAGTGAAAAATAAGAGACGGGGTGTAGGTCCTGACTGGTTCTGACCTTATTTTCAAGCCACTGACGAAGGGCTGATACAAAGTATTAGAAGTCACAAATATATGTACTACAGGAACAGTAGGCCTAGTGACGAACATACACAACCGTTATAGACTGCATATCCACCCACAGGCCGGTGTCAAGGTAGGAGTGGCCTTCAAAACCCATTTGGCTAAAAATCACAATATACTCTCAGGGGACAATACTGATAAACATATCGACCATAGGCGACAACAGATCCACACCTACAGGTGCCAGGGAGGCGGAGTTTGGAAAAATCATAAGCACTGCTGTCCCCGTTCTGTGTTTACAAATATGATAATCTTATTTTCATACATCTCTACTGCCTACCTTAAAATTTAAACAATTTACAAATTTCTTTTGATATTAAAGGATCAATTTTATACATCCCTTGACTGATATTCATATTACGGCTGTAACTTTCTTTTATAAAGCTGGATTCAATGATGTTCCTTTCCAGTGTGTTATTAGAATTTACAATCCTTTTTGCCCCTTCCCAATTGATAGCATGATTGTTCTCACTAACATGTACAAAAATACCACTGTTACCTTGTGCATATCTCATACATTGCTTATGCTGTTCTATTCTCTTTTCCAGTGCTTTCCCGGTTTGGCCAATATAAAAGTTGCCACAAGACTTACAAGGAATTTTATGTACACACCCTTTAGTACTGTCAGGGAAGTTCTTGATAAGTACATGTTTCATTGTTTTATTGTTCTTAAATGCGACATTAACACCAAATTTCTTAAGAAGATGGGGGATATGTTTTACATTATTATTATAAGGCAGTACAAGCAAATTTTTTTTTTTTTTGTGTTTTAAGGTTCTTTTTTGGTTTTGATACAGTCTTTTTTGCCGCTTGAAATGCACTGTTTAATACACTGTCAGGATATTTAAATTTCTTGCCTGCATTCCTAATTTTATCTATTTCCTCATCGATATATTCAGGGCTACATACGCGTAATGCTCTTAAAAACATCGATGAAAACACTGATTTTTTAACCTTACTGCTTTGTCCAGAATAGAAATGCACATAGGAAAAAATATTAGTGGGTTTTCTATACACACTATATTTAAACCTATTACTATTTCTTCGTATGAGGACATCCAAAAAAGGTAAGCACTCATCATTTTCCATTTACATAGTGGATTTAATTGATGGTACTAATTGATTTAACTTGGTAAAAAAGTTTTTTACATCTCCGTTCCCTGGCCATACACAAATTATGTCGTCAACGTACCTAAACCATGTTACATTGTGTGGAATTATGTTGTTTAATATTTTCTTTTAAAAAAATTCCATATATAAGTTACTTAATAACACTGGGGGAAAGAAGATGTAATAGACATAGTAGGCCCTTTACCGCATACATCGTCGGGGTTTGAATACCTTTTGACCGTGATGGATAGGACAACATAATTCCCTGAAGCATTTCCGTTGCGTAGGATAAGTAGTAAAATAGTTATAAAACACCTTTTAGATTTCTCCACAAGATATGGTCTTCCATAAATTTTACAATCCGATAGAAGGACAAATTTTAACTGTAAACAATTTGATCAACAGGTGTATGAGTGGGAAGTTAATCATGTTTTGTCCTCACCATATCACCCCGAAAGTCAGGGTATTTTAGAGCAATTTCACTCCACTTTAAAGAACGCTATATCAAAGTGTTGTTATGAGAATCCATGTACCTGGAATGCATATATTCCTTTCGTTCTTTTTGCCATTAGATCATGTCCGAGTGAAACGTTAGGGCTACTCCTTTCGAAATGATTTGAAGACACACAGTAAGGGGACCTTTAGAGGTAATTCAGGAACAATGGGAGAACGATCTTGTTAAACCTATTTCACTGGCGTATTTACTTAAATTTGAGGAGAGATTCATAATGTTAGAGAATGGGCAAAGCACAATTTGGGAGACGCACAGAAAAAAAATTAAGCACGACTACGATAGAACTAGTAAATTTCGAGAGTTTGCGGTAGGCGATAGTTCTAGTATTGTTACGAATTCCAGGTTTATTTAAAACCAAATATGCTGGGACTGGGGAGATTGTAGCCAAAGTAATCGACTTAAGTTATATAGTCAGTTTACCAGGGAGACGTAAGAAACAAGAGACATTTCATATTAACCTAGCATGACTATTTCATCTGATGTTACTATCACAAGTATCACTGATACTAGAGCAACAGATTGCAAATATGATTACGAATGGAGAAAGGAAAATTCTAAAATACTAGAGGATTTGCCGAACTTTGTAAGGCATTTGCATGACGATGAATTCAATGATATTGTTAAACTTATCGAAATGTTTCCAGAGATCTCTGAGAGATGATCCTGGACTTGTAAGTTGCATTGAACATAAAGTAAATCTAATTCCAAGTACCAAACTTGTAAGACAAGTACCATACAGGTTAAATCCGAAGAAGACAGAGAAAGTTAGCCAAGAGGTAAGGTATATGTTGGATCGAGGCTTAATAAAACCCAGTGATAGTCCATGGAGCTCACCCGCAGTATCAGCCCCAAAAGGGAAAGGTGAATGGAGCTAATGTTTAGACTATCGTAAAGTTAATGATCTAACGGTGCCAGATAATTTTCAACTACCACGGATTGATGACTGTATTGATAAAGTAGGTAATGCAAAAATAGTCGATAAATTTCATCTTAAGGGATATTTGAGTGCCTCGTCACGCCATTTGGTATGCGAAATGCAGCCAGCACATTCCAGCGTTTAATGTAGATGATAACAAACAACTTGGAATCTTGTGTGATATATCTGGGTGATATCATAGTATTTAGCGACACTTGTGAGGAACACATTAAGCGTATTAAAGCTGCAGGCTTGGTGGTTAATTTAAGCAAAAGTGTGTTCGCTAAGGGTGAAGTAATTTACTTAGGGTGTAGTATTGGACAAGGTAAAGTTGCACCAAAGGAGTCTAATGTTGAAGCTCTCTTAAGATTTCCTGTACCAGAAAGTAAAAATAATCTGAGACAATTTTTGGGCCTCTCAGGATATTACCGTAGGTTCGGAGATAGCCACTGCTCTGTCAGATCTGTTAAAAAGTAAAGCGAAGTTCCTCTGGACTCAGGAGTGTCAAGGAACATTCAATAAATTCAAAGCAATTCTAAGTAGTTATCCTATACTATCATCCCCTGATTTTCATAGATCTTTTAAATTAATGGTAGATGCTAATGATTAAGGTGTAGGGGCGATACTCTTACAAGAGGACAACAAAGGTATTGAACACCCCACTGCATATTTTTTCAGAGAAACTGAATTATTGCCCGAGGAAGTATAGTACAATAGACAAGGAAACGTTGGGTTTAATTCTTTCTCCCCAATATTTTGAAGTTTATGTCTCTTCTGGTGGTGAAACTTTGAAAGCATATGGTGACCATAACCCACCGAAGTTTATACACAAATTCCATAATAAGATTCGTCGTCTCTTAATTGAAGTTTGATCCTTCAGGAATATGTTATGGAGATCCTCCATGTAAAAGGGAAGGATAATACAATAGCTGATGCCCTCTCCAGAAACTTTTGATGACCTAACCTATGCTTGATTACAAGTATGTTGTCTATACGACGGTTAGTTGTGTTTCGTCTGTAAGTTTTTTTTCTTTCATTTCTTTGGTGATGCATCGAGACATCCCCGTCATTCATTTTCACTAAGTATTCGTTTTTCATATACTGTGAAGTTTTCATCCCATCATTTGTCAATCATCCAAGGAATGTCCGATGTTCATAATTTTCACATCACTCTTCCATACATTTGTTCACCCTACTCTATTTACGTTCCTGCTTATTTCAAGTTTTATTTATATGATTTTTTTTAGGTATGAATTATCTTTGAAGTGTCCTTGATGGTATATTAGTTTTTTTGTGATTATGGTATATTAAACATTTAACAGTAATTAAATGTTTTTTTTTTTTTGATTGGGGTGTTGTGAATTGTAGATAAATTTAATCATTATTTCGGGAGAAGGAATTTGTAAGATTAACAGCGATATAATTTCCTAATTGAGGGAAGTGGTTGTTTAGTCAATTGCCGGCTGCACTGAACATAAATGTTTTTCTCTTCCCGAACCAAGGTAAAATCGGAGGTGATCGAAGGAAAGCAGGCAGTCAGTCCTCACTCCCGAGTGAGTCAGTCAGTCCTCATCAGCAGAGCCAGTCAGTCTTCGCCAACGCAGTCTGTCAGTCACTCCCCTTTGAAGGTGTCAGTCAGTCTCCATTGCCAGAATATTAGTTGGTCCTCTCACTGGACTTACATATTAGACTTGCCATCGAGGGAACGTATTGGACTTCCCACGATTCGTTCCTCGACTCAGCTTCTAAATGCCGGTGCTGTGAGTACTTGCAGCAGTGACATATTCAGCGGTGCTACTTCATCTTTTGTTATCAACTCCTGAACAACCGGAAGCACGTCAGAAGACTTTCGTCTTTTGACAGGTCCTTGCCCTAGTCGGAGTTCTCGGATCTCACGCGGTTCTGTTAACGCCCCTAGGGTACTGTGGACATCTTACGTCCGGTCTACGATATCATGTAAATATAAGATAAGAAACGTACTTAGGTTAATTCCGATCATTATAGTGAAAAAAGTTCCTTGACTGAAAGGGCTTTTATTCTTACAAGTTCGTATCTTAAGTTGTTAAATTTTCTTCTTAATACATTCAACAATTTTTATCCCCAATACATTCTTTGATCCTCAATTCGCTCAAGTGTCTTGTGTATGTATCCCAATATTAGGTAAAAACCAGGAATTATTAGTATATGTGAAGAAACTTCTTCGCTACTATCCATTCTGAATGGATGCGTCGAACCTGATCAATAATTTGTTTGGTCATTTCTGCCAAAAGTAAAGCTCAGAACGTTTTATATATATATATATATATATATATATATATATATATATATATATATATATATATATATATATATATATATATATATATATATATATATATATATATATATATATATATATATATATATATATATATATATATATATATATATATATATATACATACACACACACAGACATATATATATATATATATATATATATATATATATATATATATATATATATATATATATATATATATATATATATATATATATATATATATATATATATATATATATATATATATATATATATACATATATATATATATATATATATATATATATATATATATATATATATATATATATATATATATATATACATATATGTATACATATATATGTATATATATATATATATATATATATATATATATATATATATATATACAGTAGTATATATATATATATATATATATATATATATATATATATATATATATATATATATATATATATATATACAGTATATTTATATACATATATATTTACACACATATATATGTATACATATATATATATATATATATATATATATATATATATATATATATATATATATATATATATGATGATTATTATCACTTTTGTACGTGATTCATTTATCACACATTACCACAGGTGAAAAATAAGAAACAGGGTGTAGGTCCTGACCGGTTTCGACTTTGTTTCCAAGCCATTGACGAAGGACTGATACAGAGTGTGAGAAGTCACAAATATATATACTACAAGAACAGTACTGACGAACATACACACCGTTAGAGGCTCCATATCCCCTCAGGCCGGTGTCGAGGTAGGGGTGGCCTTTAAAACTCATTTGGCTAAAAATCACAATAGACTCTCAGGGGACATTGCTGATAAACAGGCCATACCCCACCTCAGATCCACACCTGACAGGTGTCATGGAGGCGGAGTTTGGAAACTCATTAACATTACTACCCTCGTACTGTGTTTACAAATATGATAATCCTATTTTCATATATCTCTACTGCCTACCTTAAAAGTTTAAACAATTTACAAATTTCTTTTGATATTAAAGGATCAAGTTTATACATCCCTTGACTGATATTCATATTATGGTTGTAACTTTCTTTTATGAAGCTAGATTCAATGATGTTCCTTTCCAGTGCATTATTAGAATATACAATCCTTTTGCCCCTTCCCAGTTGATAGCATGATTGTTCTCACTAACATGTACAAAATATACCACTGTTCCCTTGTGCATATCTCACATTTCTTATGTTGTTCAATTCTTTTTTCCAGTGCTTTCCCGGTTTGGCCAATATAAAAGTTGTCACAAGACTTACACGGAATTTTATATACACACCCTTTAATATTGTCTGGGAGTTCTTGATAAGTACATTTTCATTGTTGTATTGTTCTTAAATGCGACATTAACACCAAATTTCTTAAGAAGATGAGGGATATCTTTCATACTATTATTATAAGGCAGAACAAGCAAATTTTTGTGTTGTAAAGTTCTTTCTGGTTTTGATACATAGTCTTTTTGCCGCTTCAAATGCACTGTTTAATACACTATCAGGATATTTCAATTTTTTGCCTGCATTCCTAATCTTATCTATTTCATCATCAATATATTCAGGGCTACATACCCGTAATGCTCTTAAAAACATAGATGAAAACACTGACTTTTAACCTTATTGCTTTGTCCAGAATAGAAATGCACATAGGAAGAAATATTGACAAAGTGGGTTTCTATACACACTATATTTAAACCACTACTATTTCTTCGTATGAGGACATCCAGAAACGGTAAGCACCCATCATTTCCATTTCCATCGTGAATTTAATTGATGGTACTAAGTGAAATACAACGTGCCATATTGGAAAAACATATCAACATCAAAACATTGGAAACCAAAAGAATTTTGAAGATCTCACGAGGAAAGACGACATTTTGAAGCCTCAATACCACCAGATTGGAGGATTCCCCGTGAATATTGTCATGTGAAGATGAGGAATCAAGTGTATCGGAAACTGAAACGGAAACACGATAATAAAATGAAACTGTTGATTGAAAGAAGCCCTTGGACCAACAACGCCAATCATGAATGTGTCGTCAACTTATCAAACAAACAGCTGGATAGAAATGTAACTAGTGCCTTAGGCTACGGTTTAAACTTTGCTTTATCTCCTGGCGGAAGGAACAGTGTGGAAATAACTAAAGGACTGTGTAATTTGGAAAAATATAGTGATTTAACGAATGAAGAAGTGAACATGGTTAAGGGAGTGATTTATGGAAGTATGAAAAAATCAGACACCACAAACGTCCCCAAAAGATTTATGGCTGCTATTAATGAACTGAAAAAAGATAAAAAATATACACATGACAAAAGCAGATAAATCAGGCGCCCTTGTAATTTTAAATAAAAGTGAATATATAGAAAAAATGCAAAATCTTTTTAGGTGATGATAACACATATAAAATTAAATAAGAACCCGATAGACAATGTGAATAGTGGTTTCAATAAGAAAGTGAAAAACCTGTTAAAAGGTAACGAAAGCCTTATAAAGAAGTTGTGTGTGACCTCTCCATCGCTACCATACATGTATGGTACAATAAAAACTCACAAAGCAAACTTTCCTGCCAGGCCAATTATCAGTTCAGTTGGTTCCGCATCATACAGTTAGCG
>NC_089754.1:5357802-5362802 GCF_040412425.1 Macrobrachium rosenbergii | reverse complement strand
GGAGTTAATAAAAGCTCGATCCACATTACCTGTAACACCGTCTAACCCTACTCAAGGTGAATCAGACCCTGTAATAGATGTAGTAAGAGTGCAGAAGTTAATTCCAAAGTTTACAGAGGAAGCTCCAGATGAGTTTTTTTATCACTTTGAAAAAGTGGCTTCAGGTATGGGATGGCCAGAGGATAAATGGTCAGTCTTGTTACAGAGTGTTCTCATTGGTAAAGGAAGAAGTGCCTATTTAGCCTTATCAGCTGATCATTGTAAAGAGTACAAGGTACTCAAACATAATGTGCTACAAGTTTACCAGATGACCCCTGAATATTATAATGAAAGATTCATTTCTTTGAGAAAGGATGACAAGATAACATTCTTGGATTATGCCTACAAAGTAAGAAGATGTTTTAAACGATGGTTGGAGGCTGCTAAAGTTAAATCTATGGACAAACTTGAGGAGTTAGTGGTCCTAGAACAATACCTTAGAGGAATTCCTGAACACATAAGAGCCTATTTAAGAGAGAGAAAGGTTAAGAAACTTGACAAAGCTGCTACATTGAGCGAAGATTATAATATCATATGTAGCAAAAGAAATTATAATGTTAAGTAACAGAACCAACAACGCACAAGTTTCAGGTCTCATCCAAATTTCAGGAACATTACAACTGGAAATCCTTCTAGTGGCTATGCCAATACAAAGCCAGGTAACATCCCTCAGCAATTGAATGTTAAATCCTCATCATCCAGTCTGTTTTCAAGACAGATACAGAAGACTAATGCTGTCTGCTATAAGTGTGGAAGAGTAGGACACTACAGTCGAGATTGTTATCAGACAAAACAACAGACCAAACCAGTTGGTCAAGTGGTTAAAGGTCACCAGGTGAAGCAAACTACTAAGAGCAGTGTGGGGACAACTGAGACTAAACAAGCAGAGTGTTTAGCAACCAGTGGAAATGTAACTTCAAACAGTGAGTGGCTGAGCAGCTTGGAGGCTTTTAAGCCATATATCTATGAAGGTACGCTGACAACTCAAGGACGAAGTGTGCAGGTACCAGTCAAAGTATTACATGATACGGGAGTAACCATAGTGTGGTAGTTCGTGGTGCTCACCCACAGTTAGAGAAGAATCTCACTGGAGATTCAGTTATTTTGAAGGGTATAGGAGGAGAAGAGGTAACTCCTATATGCCGCTTGCATTTGTCCTGTGAATTGGTGACAGAAAATGTTGATTTTGCTATAAAGGACTCACTAGCTGTTGAAGGTGTACATGTTTTACTGGGTAATGAAGTTGGTGGTGTACCATTTGTTCCTTGCACAGAGTACTCAGGTGGCAGTGGCAGTGGAATGAATGGAGGCTCTTGAGAATTACTCATGCCTAATGAATAACTTAAGGGGCTTAGAAAACCAGATTGTTGTATTTTTGAGGGAGACTGAAAGTCTTGTCCCAGGAGGAGGTCATAACCTCCAGGAATGTAGCTAGCTACGGCAAGGTTGCAGATTTTGGATGTATGAGGTCTCTTGACTCTCGACTGAACAGTAGCAAGTATCATTTTAAACTGATTGATACCCTCAATTGTGAAGAGTTTACGTCTGTTAATGTTAGTTCCATAGGGAACCTTGTCTTTCCTTCTGAGGGAAATTTTTGCACCAGAGTCATCAAATACCTTGACCTGGCATGCGGGGTAGCTACCTCGAGGGGGAGCCATATATATGGGGCCTTCAGCTGGAGGGCCCAAAGACTTAGAATTTCTAACTGCAAAGCTATTAAATGGCAGGTGCACTTAGCCTTTTTATTAGGGCATTTTTGCCCATTGGGCACCATGCCCATAAACTTTGCAAGCAGGGCAATAGCTCCTGCTATAATCTTTGCTTGGCACTGCCCCATTGGAGGGAGCAGGCCCTTTTCTTTTCATCCAAGAGCCAGATGGGGCTCGTTGGGGTATTGTCCCATTTGAGGACTTAGAAGGATTGTCTGGCTGAGCCTCAGCCTTGAAGTGGCCCTGGTCAGTGGGGTGCCCTATTCTCTTGCAATATCCACACACTGGTTTCTTTGGGGCTTGCCCATGTTTGAGAGGTGCTGAGAGTTGGATGAGGCAGGCGAAGAGGGATATAATTTTCTTCCATGGGAACTAAGATGAGGATGATTGGTGTCCCAAGTGTCAGCCCAGCAACAACACTCGACCACTGTCTTAGGAGCCTTGTTGCATAGGTGGGTGGTGAGAGCTGGCGGGGCATAAAAGGAGAAGTTCTCATGCTACAAGAGTTTGAGGATGTCCTCCACACTAGTGGCTATGAGAGATTCTGGCCATCGTTTTAAGGCCTGGGTCTTTTTAAAGATCCACTCAGACCAGGTTTGGCCTGATTCTTTGGGTATATTTCTCCACCTTTTCCTCCAACAGTTGGGAGTTATTTCAAAAGCTTTTATAATGGCTTGGGAACAAGGTCAAGATTTCCCTTGATCCTCAGGGGAAGAGCATTGACCGCAATGGCACCTTTTTTCTTCAAAGTGCGGTCCCAGGATCAGAAACACTTCTTCAGTAGAGCGTTGATAGATCATCAGGACCTTTTCAATGTGGTCGAGCCAGGTTTCGGGCTGGGCTTCATCCAATTTTCTGATGAGGGAACCTACACTGCTGAGGGTTGAATGTGGAGAGGGTGTTGGGGTACTGCACCCACTCTGAGCCGCCATTGTAGGCTGGTGAGCTCTTTCTTTCTCCCTCTCCTGTCTTTCTGCCTCTTCTCGTTTCTCCTGGGCTATTCTTTCTTTCTCCTTCTCCTGCCTTTCTTTTTCCTTCTCCTGTCTTTCTGCCTCTTCTCATTTCTCCTGGGCTATTCTTTCCTTCTCCTTCTCCTGCCTTTCTTTCTCCTTCTCCTGTCTTTCTGCCTCTTCTCATTTCTCCTGGGCTTTTCTTTCCTTCTCCTTCTCCTGTCTTTCTGCCTCTTCTTTTTTCTCCCAGGCTATTCTTTCTTTCTCCTTCTCCTGCCTTTCTGCCTCTTCTCGTTTTTCCTGGGTTCTTCTTTCTGCCTCTTTTCCGGCCCCGTCTACCCTCTCTTGACCCATTCCTCAGGGTTTGTCTGGATAGTCCCATGTCCTTTCCAGCGGATATGCAGAATTTGGAAGTCCTTGTTTTGTTGGGCTCTGGACGTCGTAAACATCTTGAAATAATGCTTATATGGGCTTGACCCTTTCAAAAATCAAATGTGTCTGAAGAGATTCAAGTGTGTCAAATATGTCTGAAGAGATTCAAGTATGTCTGAAAAGACTTAATTTCAGGTGTCTGAACCACTCAACTGTTCAGAATGAACGAAATTAATATGTCTGAATAAGACAAATCTCAGGGTGTCTGAAAAGACTGTTAAAACTGATATGTCTGGATAAGATGAATCTGAAACACTTAATTGTTCAGAATGAATGAAAACTGATATGTCTGAATAAGACAAATAATCAGTATGTCTGAAAAGACTTAGTTAAAATTTAATATATCTGAATAAGACTTGGTTGTTCGTGGTGAACGAATTTTAACAGATGTCTCGAAAGACGTAAGTGGATTTTATGTCATGGTTGGACTTAGTGCTAAGTGAGTGATTTGGGGTCTCGTAAGACTCAAAGTTGTTCAAATGAATTAATTCAGCATTTTTAAGAAGACTTAAGGTTGTTCTAATGAACTGGAATGATCAGTCCCGTTAGGACTTGGATGCGAGTGAAATACACGAATATGAAGTCTAAAAAAGGACTTGGATTTTATTTATTGAATGCAAGCCTTAAATAATTATTTGCAGAGAATTGTCAGAGCAGGTGGAATTAAAATAACAGGCTTACGTAAATTGGATACCGCTTAATATGCGTTTGAATTTCCTTGTTCACATAAATAGCCACAGTGCCTGAATATATGCTTATGCTGGCACCACGGCAAATATTATAAACTTGCTCTGGGCAAAAGGGGAAGCGGTACTTCGAGAAGTTCGAAATTAAATGCGCGAATGAATGATTATGCTGGCAGTTCAGCAAACAATGTAAAATTGTATTGTTCTAGGCAAATAGGAAAAGTTCCTTCCAAATATATGCAAGTAAATACGATAAACAATGTAGCTGGCTCCTCGGCTAAAGAGAGAGAGAGAGAGAGAGAGAGAGAGAGAGAGAGAGAGAGAGAGAGAGAGAAGAAAAAAAAAACCCGATATGCATAAAATGTGACGAGAAAAGAATGTACTTATTTCAAAAGCATGAAATCAAAACTCTGTAGAATATGACGAGTACACACAAAAGCAATCCTTAGTTTACCATGCACGATAAAATTTTCTTTCAAAAAATTTTTTATGTGCTTTAGGGAAAAAGGGAAAGAAAATATTTACTTAATTCTAGAGACCTGATTTTCTTTACATTAGCCATCCCATGGGATAGGGGACAGTTCAGCACGCGCGCGTGAAGAGAAACAACGAACAAATACAGTGAACACACAACACAGTCTCGGCTTAGCTGACGCTTGGCCGAGCGAAGCTTTTGCGCGAATTTTAATGAGACGAACGATAAATTTCGGAAGATTTTCCTCACTTCTGTGGGATGAAAGAATGGGTGTTGCCCTTTTTCTCACTGTTTGTTTACTGGAATGATTGAATGTAACGGAATTTACCATGTGCGTTTCTTTTATAGGGAATTTAAACAAATGCGGATACTAACCATGATTTTCGGCTCGCAAGGCCTGAACAAATTTTTATGGATTTATGAAATTTATTCAATAAGGAAGAATAATACCTTTGCCTGAAGGAATTCTAACCTCTAAGAGAGACGAGAGAGAGAGAGAGAGAGAGAGAGAGAGAAGGGAGAGAGAGAGAGAGAGAGAGAGAGAGAGAGAGAGTAAAATATCTTATCTCCAGTGATACGAAAATTGCTGGACTAGGTTAGCCCATGTGGCTGTAATGTGTGCCTAGCTAGTATTTCGGGACTTTCAATTTTGTTTATCAAATGGACGAAGCAATAAGGACACTATGTTTTATTAACTCTTCACTGA
>NC_089754.1:5345302-5347802 GCF_040412425.1 Macrobrachium rosenbergii | reverse complement strand
TCAGCTAAGGAGGCGGTGGCATTGATTATGTTGACGTGCCTGGGCACGACCACATGTTTTGGGCATGCAGGATACCCTGAAGAAGAATGTCCGGAAGCTCCAGTCTTGGCAGGGGCCACTGTGATAGGTTGATTTCCCGGCAGTGACGGTGTGCTGGGAAGATGGTGTGGAATTAGGCAGAGAGGAAGACTTACGGTTGTTGGAAGGCTGTCAAGAGTTGTTGCCTTGTTAATTGCTATCTTTGTAGTGGCACTCTGTTTCAGCATGGCCGTACTTTTTACAGATGGGGCACGGAGGTTTTTTAGGCGGGCCGTTCCGTGAGCGATTGAGGCCAGAGGGATGTCCAGGCGGCACTATTTTGCGCTGCAAGGTGCCATGGGAGGGATTGTATGTCTCCCAGGCATCAGCTAAGCAGTAGGCTTCCTTGAGAGTGGCTGGCTGCTTATCACTAAGATACACAGCCAGAGGCCTGGGCGCATACTGGAAGAATTCCTCCAGCATGGTCCGGTTGAACAAATCATCAAAGGTGTCGCACCGCATAGACTCAAACCAGCGGGTCCCAGCTTGGGTCTTGTGACAGGCCCATTCTGTCCAGGACCAGCCAACGTTCTTAGCCATACCTCGGAATCGTTGTCTCCACCTCTCAGGGGTTATTTCATATGCCTTAGCGATGGCCTCATGGACGGCAGCCATGTCCTCTCGTTGATCTCTTTCCAGGGCTCGGTGGGCAGCCTTAGCCATCCCGTCTAGGGGCTTGGTAAGCAGTAAGGTCCTCTCAGCCCGACTGACGTCATAGGTCTTGAAGAGGAATTCGATCTTTTCGAGCCATTGTTCCGGCTCGTCTTCAGTCCATTTTCCCACAAGGTTGTTGACTATCGACAGAGAGGTATTTAGTTCAGATGGAGTGGGGCTAGAGGCTTGTTGTGCTGCTAAAGCTTCTGCGCTTTTCTTCTTGGCTCTCTCCAACTCGAGCTTCCTGTCCTTGAGGGCTAGTTCATGCTATCTTCTCCTTTCTTCTCTTTCTTCTTCTTCTCTCCACTGTTCGGCTTCTTGCTGCCTTCTTTCTTCTCTTTCTTCTTCTTCTCTCTGCTGCTTGGCTTCTTGCTGCCTTCTCCACTCCTCTCGTTCTTCTTCTTGCTGTCGTTGTTCTTCTTCATACTTTCTCTTCTCAGCAATCTGTTCCTTTACAAACCTTTGAAGGGCCAGGCTGGGAAGACCGTCCTCCTTCCCTATAATTTTAAGCTTATGGCTCTGACTGGCTAAGTGGATTTCTTCCGCCCCTTCTTCTTCTTTGAGAGCCTCCAGGGTCTGGCTAGGCCATTCCTAGGGAACGGCCAGGGTGCCGTTCAGGAGCAGGATCAGGGGCAGCCTCAGGGGCTATGGGCTGGTCTCCTACTTCAGCTGCAGCTCCTACTTCAGGTGCTCCTCGGGTGACATGTTGCTGATGGGGAATGGGTGCTGAGTAAGTTAACCGGGTGTTCCCGGAGGAAAAGGTTTTGTGACGTTGAGGAAGTGTCCTTAGTTTATTGGCACTTCAGTGAGTGGCACCTTTAAATGAGGTGGCACTGTGGATGAGTGTGCCGTGTGAAAGTCACACTAGGGGAAAACGTTCCTGAAGGAAGTCTGAGTCCCTATGGGCGGATATGGTAGTAAATGGAGCGCTCCTGAAAGCTCTATGGTCGTTATGGGTGGCTGCACTGTTAATGGGGTGGTCCTGAAGGAGCTGCAGTCTTTATGGGTGGAAACACCGGTTGTATGGCACTCTGTTTCTTCAATACAGGTGCAATGGCTTATAAGAGGATAATTTGGTTGGGTGGCACTGCAGTGCCGGTGCGCTCCGTGGAGCAATGCAGAAGTCAGTGAATGAATTGGCAATGAAGGTGAAGTACTCGGCCTGAGCAGAAGGTAAGTAGCAAATAAAAGGTAAATGAGAGACTCCAGCAATAAGCGAAGAGAAAAGGAGTGTGGAAGGAGAAAGATAAGTGTTTCAGTGAGTGGGTGCTTAGCAGTGCCGCAGATTAGTGGCACTGAAGAGAAATGAAACTATGTGTGACACGAGTGGGTGGCTAGTTATAAAGGGCTAAGGGGGGCTGCCTGACGCGAGGACGGGTAGGATGCGCGATTTGCACTCAATATGCGTGTAGCAATTGCAGTATAGAGGCAAGTCTAAGATAAGATATACCCACTCGCCACTCAGTTTGAACAGTAGCAGGAGTGGATGTGCGTGTGCTCTATGGCGTACGACCGTTATCTGGGCTGAAGCAATTGGAATAAAAAGCTATTATGCGCGATTATTCACAAAACACAAGCACTCATAAACTTCACTCACTGTGTATAGGATAAAATTTGACTGGGTAATGAATATGAAATTCTAGCATAAGTATTTGTAAGAATTCTTTGTATTTGCTTTCATGATTTGTGAGTTTGGATTCAAGCTCTTAAATAAATGATATCGGTCCCATGTTAAGGTGAAAGGATACGTGATGAGAAAAAAAATCTC
>NC_089754.1:5335302-5340302 GCF_040412425.1 Macrobrachium rosenbergii | reverse complement strand
CCTCTTCAGGGACCCTCCCCGGGGGCCATATTGTGCGCGACTCCGGGGATAAACCTCCTGTAGTAGTTGACCATCCTGAGGAATTCTTGTACGGCCTTGATGGAGGTAGGGGTGGGGAACCTGGTAACGGCTGCGACCTTCGATGTGAGTGGACAGACGCTCTCTGGGGATATCTCGTGGCCCAGGCAGTCAGCTTTTTTGACGCTGAAGGTGCAATATCAAACCTGATGACGAAGCCGTTCTCCTGCAGGTGCTGTAGGACCTTTCGAATGTACCACAGGTGCTCTTTGGGGATCTGGAAAAAATCAGAATGTCGTCTACGTAACAGACACAGAAGTTCAGGTATGCAGAATATGTCCATCAGTCTCTGAAGGTTGCCCCTCGTTCCTCATATATAAGGTGGAGAAGGTAAAGAGGGACCCGAAGGGCGTGATGATGGCGGTTTTATTTATTTTAAAAGCAACTGGTACCTGGAAGTAGGTCTTCAAAAGGTCTTTAGAGAATATTTTGGCCCTGAAAAGCCGTGAGATCTTGCATGTTTGGGAGGGTAATGATCTGGCTTAGAATACGAGGTTGAGCTGCCTATAGTCGCCGAAATAAATCCAGAATCCAATTTCTGCACCATGTAGAGGTGAAACGGCTGGAGGCCTAAAATGGAATGCCCATCCGCTCCATCTCGGCGAAAGCGTCCTTGACCTCCTGAAGGCGCCGAAGGGAAGTCTGAACTTTAATGATGGTACAAGTTGTTTGTCTTAATTTGGTGGTAGATTCGTGTTAAATAATGGGCAGGTGGACATGTAATGCCAGATGCAGGCCGCTTATAAAGCGCGTTTGGACTCATACAAAGGAATACAATAGTTTTGACAGGTGACCCAATGTCAATTGCTCTCAATTTGAATTCAGACAGGCTGTGCGGATAACATAAAAGATCAGATTACAAGAATTGCGCACAATAATACTCTGACACACATGAAAAGTAAACAGGCATAAATAAACCAGGAACACATAGTTATTTACATAGATAAAAATGTGGCTATTTGGCTTGACCTAGGCTTGTAGGAGAGTCACCGTAGAAAATGGGTAGTTCACCACAGAAAACCTGTTGAGCAGGGACTTTACAATCATACTTCACTGTGCATGCTTCAACACAATCCTTCAGTTACTACCAATGTTTTCACACACATTAAGGTCAGGGGAGTGCCTGGAAATTCACTTGACGAGAAGAAATCAATACCACTGTTTTGAAGCAGCTCCTGAGTCTGAAGAGCCTTGAAGCATGGTGCCTTTTCATGCAAAAATGTGACATCTTCAACAGATTTACACTTTTTCAGGATCTTTGAGGAAAGGAAATACTCCACCAGTAAGCACAGTTTCTCTGAAGTATTCGCCATTCCATGACTGTCCTTTTTACTTTGATAATCCACATTAACTGTTTGGCTGTGAAACAGAGAAAAATTCCCAAACATTCAGGAAATTTCACAACTTGGCAATAGCACATGTCATCGCTGATATCATCCAACTTTGCAGCCCAAATGATGTCATTTTTATGATTTGGCTTCCTGACTGTGTAAATGAATAATTCATCTGATGCGGCAAGGAGAAAGTCGGCTTCATCCCAGTCTTTAAGAAATGAACCACAAAACCATGCATGGTCTTCTCTCTGTTGCTGAGTGATGTTGGCCTTGCTGGTAACATGAAATGGCTTGATACCAGATTTTTTCAACTCACGATATACAGCACTATAACTTCTCTTCTTTCCCCTTTTTGTTTCTAGTTCAAGCGCCAATTTACATAAAGGCTTTCTTGGTCTACCCACTGACTCAGCTATGATGTCTTTTGACTCCTGAGAAAGGACTTCAGGCTTTCCAAGATTCTCACTCTTTTGGCAATGACAGTCATATGGATTTTTATTTCAGTTTCTTTTAACAAAGTTTTCACCTCTTTTAATGTATTTAGCTATCCAGGAACATGAAATGAAGGATGCACCAGGATCCCTGATCTCTCTGAAGGATATAGAGCGGGTTTGGTTAATCCATCTGATTTCCTCCGAGTCGTTAGCCATGGTTGTATCTAACTACGTCAATCAGTCTGAAAATACAAGAAATGTAAAATGAAAAATAGCTAAATAGAAACTTAAAATAATGTACTTGGAGATAAGCTATAGCAGAAAACCTAATAACTTTCCATTTGTTTTGTGGAGGGGGCCTATAATTTCAAAAAACACCTGGTATTTATATATATATATATATATATATATATATATATATATATATATATATATATATATATATATATATATATATATATATATATATATATATATATATATATATATATATATATATATATATATATATATATATATATATATATATATATATATATATATATATATATATATGTTATATATATATATATATATATATATATATATATATATATATATATATATATATATATATATATATATATATATATATATATATATATATATATATATATATATGTTATATATATATATATATATATATATATATATATATATATATATATATGTTATATATATATATATATACATATATATATATATATATATATATATATATATATATATATATATATATATATATATATATATATATATATATATATGTATATATATATATATATATATATATATATATATATATATATATATATATATAATATATATATGTCATATATATAATATATATATATATATATATATATATATATATATATATATATATATATATATATATATATATATATATATTTATATATATATATATATATATATATATATATATATATATATATATATATACGTATTTTATATATAGAGATATATATACAAAAACAAATATATATATATATAGGTTTATTATAGCTTATATATATATATATTATAAAGTTTATATATTTAGCTATTTATCATTTTATATATATTATATTTTCATATATGATATATATATATATATATATATAATTTATATATATATATCTTATTATCATATGGATATATAATATATATATCCTTCAAATATATATATATATATATATATATTTATATATATATATATATATATATATATTAAAAGATATAAATATATATATATATAGAACACATATATAAAATCCATATGACATATATATATATATAAAGATATATATATATATAAATATATATATAGATACATATATATATATATATCATGGGTATACCAATATATATATATAAATATATATATATATATATATATATAATATATATATATATATAGTACTATTGAAAATCTGGAGAACAACTGCCTGTCATTCCAGCGGCCAACATTATCAGACAAGATAATTCTTTTAACACCACGATTTTTTAGAAAGAAAAAACTTTTACAGGACTCAGATCTAATTTTTTATAGCAGCTGTTATTTTAATTTTAAATTAATTCCATTTTTACCCTTCTTAATAGATCACTGGTCCTCACATCTAACTGGAAATTTCATAATGAGATTTTATTTCTAGTTAACAAATTTTAGAGGTGGTTTCGTTTTCCTTCCAGGTTAGTATATAGAAAGTTAAATCAGTTACTAAATAAGCATTTCTCTAAAAGACCTGAAAAAGTCCTAAACAGTACAAAAATGAATTTCATTTTGCAACCTTTCCATATATCAGTGACTTAACCTTTCAGAAAAAGATTTACGAAACATTATTCATGAACATTTTCCAGCCATATCAGCCAAATTAATTCCCAAAACCTCTAAGTATTGGATTTTGTTTAGCATGCACAGTAAAGGATCAGCTGTGTCCTTATATGTCCTCTGGTGTCATCTACAAATATACTTGCCCTAAATTTATTTCATGGGATTTACGTGGGATCCATTTAGTAGGCTTCGTTTTAAGGTGCGCATTGATTCACATCGGGGAATTAGTTTATGCACAGGTAGCAGAATCTCAAACCCAGAGCACTCCAACATCAGGAACCTGTCAAAACAATGTAAACCTACATTGAGAACAAAGATTTTAGCGTCATCGGTCATACTGCCAACCCTCAAGACTTAACAATATTATGTCCAGAGTCGTTTATTTATCAAACAACTTGTACCATCATTAAAGTACCACACATCCGCTGGTCAACTGTATTTAGCTTAACTCCTTACTGTGGTGGCTTCTTTCCATTTAGTTCCATACTGGGTTTCACCTCCACATGGTTGCAGTTTTATTCTTATTTATTTCATTTTTACTGTAACATTTCAAAACGTATTCTAAGACTGTACTAATATAACTGTTTTTACGGTTTTTATCTTTTCTTGTGCACAGCCCTGAAGATGTAATTAAGTACAAAATTCCGAAAGTTGGTTTTAAAATAAATAAGACAGCCTAGTGATGTGTGGTTTACGCTGGTCCGTCTCCTCCTGATGGAGGGAATATATATATATATATTCCATATATATATATATAGCATATATATATTCCTGATATATATATATGTCTGCTACATAGACGACATTCTGATTTTTTCCAGATCCCCAAAGAGCACCTGTGGCACATCCAAAAAGTCCTGCAGCACCTGCAGGAGAACGGCCTCATCGTCAGGTCTGATATTGCACCTTCGGCGTCGAAAAACCTGACTTCCCGGGCCACGAGATATCCCCAGAAGGCGTCCATCCACTCACATCGAAGGTAGCAGCCGTTACCAGGTTCCCCACCCCTACCTCCATCAAGGCCGTACAAGAATTCCTCAAGATGGTCAACTACTACAGGAGGTTTATCCCCGGGTCATTTACACAATATGGCTCCTGACAGAGGTCCTGAAGTCCTTAGTATGGGGACCCGACCAGCAGCAGGCCTTCTCCCTGACAATGGCTGCCCTCGCCGAGGCAACCACCTTGGCCCAGCAGGACCCCAACACCCCCCTTCAGCTGACAACGGACACCAGCAACGTCGCCTGTGGGGCCCCACTGGAGCAGGTGGTCGCCGGATCC
>NC_089754.1:5310302-5330302 GCF_040412425.1 Macrobrachium rosenbergii | reverse complement strand
GAGAGAGAGAGAGAGGGAGATTTTTTTCCCCATCACGTATCCTTTCACCTTAACATGGGACCGATATCATTTATTTAAGAGTTTGGGAACCAACTCACAAATCATGAAAGCAAATACAAAGAATTCTCTTACAAATACTTATGCTGGAATTTCATATTCATTACCCAGTCAAATTTTATCCTATACACAGTGAGTGAAGTTTATGAGCACTTGTGTTTTGTGAATAATCGCGCATAATAGCTTTTTATTCCAATTGCTTCAGCCCAGATAATTTATCGTACGCTATAGAGCACACGTACATCCACCTCGTTACGCGTTGTTCAACTGGAGTGCATGAGTGGGTATATCTTATCTTAGACTTGCCTATACTGCAATTGCTACACCGCATATTGAGTGCAAATCGCGTATCCTACCTGTCCTCATGTCAGGCAGCGCCCTCTAGTTCTTATAACTAGCCACCCACTCGTGTCACATCCAGTTTCCATTTCTCTCAGTGCCACTAATCTGCGGCACTGCTAAGCACCCACTCACTGAAACACTTATCTTTCTCCTTCCACTTTCCTTTTCTCTTCGCTTATTGCTGGAGTCTCTCATTTACCTTTTATTTGCTACTTACCTTCTGCTCAGGCCGAGTACTTCACCTTCATTGCCAATTCATTCACTGACTTCTGCATTGCTCCACGGAGCGCACCGGCACTGCAGTGCCACCCAACCAAATTATCCTCTTATAAGCCATTGCACCTGTATTGAAGAAACAGAGTGCCATACAACCGGTGTTTCCACCCATAAAGACTGCAGCTCCTTCAGGACCACCCCATTAACAGTGCAGCCACCCATAACGACCATAGAGCTTTCAGGAGCGCTCCATTTACTACCATATCCGCCCATAGGGACTCAGACTTCCTTCAGGAACGTTTTCCCCTAGTGTGACTTTCACACGGCACACTCATCCACAGTGCCACCTCATTTAAAGGTGCCACTCACTGAAGTGCCAATAAACTAAGGACACTTCCTCAACATCACAAAACCTTTTCCTCCGGGAACACCCGGTTAACTTACTCAGCACAAATTCCCCATCAGCAACATGTCACCCGAGGAGCACCTGAAGTAGGAGCTGCAGCTGAAGTAGGAGACCAGCCCATAGCCCCTGAGGCTGCCCCTGATCCTGCTCCTGACGGCACTCCTGGCCGTTCCCTAGGAATGGCCTAGCCAGACCCTGGAGGCTCTCAAAGAAGAAGAAGGGGCGGAAGAAATCCACTTAGCCAGTCAGAGCCATAAGCTTAAAATTATAGGGAAGGAGGACGGTCTTTCCAGCCTGGCCCTTCAAAGGTTTGTAAAGGAACAGATTGCTGAGAAGAGAAAGTATGAAGAAGAACAACGACAGCAAGAAGAAGAACGAGAGGAGTGGAGAAGGCAGCAAGAAGCCAAGCAGCAGAGAGAAGAAGAAGAAAGAGAAGAAAGAAGGCAGCAAGAAGCCGAACAGTGGAGAGAAGAAGAAGAAAGAGAAGAAAGGAGAAGATAGCATGAACTAGCCCTCAAGGACAGGGAGCTCGAGTTGGAGAGAGCCAAGAAGAAAAGCGCAGAAGCTTTAGCAGCACAGCAAGCCTCTAGCCCCACTCCATCTGAACTAAATACCTCTCTGTCGATAGTCAACAACCTTGTGGGAAAATGGACTGAAGACGAGCCGGAACAATGGCTCGAAAAGATCGAATTCCTCTTCAAGACCTATGACGTCAGTCGGGCTGAGAGGACCTTACTGCTTACCAAGCCCCTAGACGGGATGGCTAAGGCTGCCCACCGAGCCCTGGAAAGAGATCAACGAGGGGACATGGCTGCTGTCCGTGAGGCCATCGCTAAGGCATATGAAATAACCCCTGAGAGGTGGAGACAACGATTCCGAGGTATGGCTAAGAACGTTGGCTGGTCCTGGACAGAATGGGCCTGTCACAAGACCCAAGCTGGGACCCGCTGGTTTGAGTCTATGCGGTGCGACACCTTTGATGATTTGTTCAACCGGACCATGCTGGAGGAACTCTTCCAGTATGCGCCCAGGCCTCTGGCTGTGTATCTTAGTGATAAGCAGCCAGCCACTCTCAAGGAAGCCTGCCGCTTAGCTGATGCCTGGGAGACATACAATCCCTCCCATGGCACCTTGCAGCGCAAAATAGTGCCGCCTGGACACCCCTCTGGCCTCAATCGCTCACGGAACGGACCGCCTAAAAACCTCCGTGCCCCATCTGTAAAAAGTACAGCCATGCTGAAACAGAGTGCCACTACAAAGATAGCAATCAACAAGGCAACAACTCTTGACAGCCTTCCAACAACCGTAAGTCTTCCTCTCTGCCTAATTCCACACCATCTTCCCAGCACACCGTCACTGCCGGGAGATCAACCTATCACAGTGGCCCCTGCCAAGACGATGGAGCTTCCGGACATTCTTCTTCAGGGTATCCTGCATGCCCTAAACATGTGGTCGTGCCCAGGCACGTCAACATGATCAATGCCACCGCCTCCTTAGCTGAGCTGCTGGAGAGAACTCACCCTGAGAGGGTCTGGAAACAGTCCGTCTCAGTGGCTTTTCTGGATGGTTCCAGCCCACCAGTGCATCTGCCAACTACTGCCGACACTGGCTCAGACATTAGTCTGATCGATCGGACCCAAGTGCCAGCCAGTGCCAAGGTAGAGGAGCACACCAAGTGGACAGAGACCTGGGTGGACGAACAGTCCCTGACAGTCCCCACAGTTGAGCTCAGGGTGATCACCCCTTGGAGCGAACAAATTCACCGTCTTGGCGTTGTCATGCGAATTCAGCAAGGAGTGGAGTTCCTGCTTGGACGAGACATCCTCTGGGGATGTCCCACCCCCACGCCACTCTATTGCCTTACTGCTTCCACCAGCACATCCGCAGCAACCTCTTCAGAGCAGGACACAGCCTTTGTGACAGCTGTGCCACCATCAGCCGAACCTTCCATTCGCCAGAGAGTGACAGTGCGTAGTACCCCAAGTCCACATTCCAGGCTTAGTCTGTATATCTTACGACCGGACGGCCACCAAAGCATTACTCCCTCATCACAAAGGGATCTCGTAATTTACCGCTGCAGGACCTGCAACGGACGAAGGCACTCCGAGGGATGGTCAAAGTGCCCCAGTAGGCTAGTCGCAGCGGCCAACTCCACCGAACCGAGAGGCCCAGCCCTCTCATCGAGACAGGAATCGCTTTCCCAAACCACGCCAGGGACGCCGAGTGGTCTTGATCCCCTGGGTTCCCCTTCAGCTTTGTCTGGCACCAATTCACTGCCAGTGCCACTTGCGAGCACTGGTCAGTGCCAAGCTCCGCCTATCTTGGCTGGAAGCTCCCCGCCAAGCATAATTCCCGTGCCTGGCCCTGAGTTAGTGCCAGTGCCGGATCCAGAACATGACCCTGATCCTCCTACGGGAGATCCACCAAACCTCACAACCATGATCATCGAGCAGTGCGAACCTCCAACCCCTGATGTTTCTTCTTCTCACACTCTTCCGCCTGCCGAGGATGACCCTCTGGCAGGCCTGGACATTACCTCTTTTCTTGTCGACCAGGAACTGTCCGGCCAGGACGCAGATGCTGATTCTCTTCCCACGACGGTTGTCGCAGCAGCTGATGTAGGAGACCAGCCCATAGCCCCTGAGGCTGCCCCTGATCCTGCTCCTGATGGCATTCCTGGCCGTTCCCTAGGAATGGCCTAGCCACACCCTGGAGGCTCTCAAAGAAGAAGAAGGGGCGGAAGAAATCCACTTAGCCAGTCAGAGCCATAAGCTCTCTTGGCACACGTGCCCCGTTCGCACAGTGCCGCTTCCATCTCAGAGCGATCCTGGCACCTGCCCAGAGAAGGTAGCCTGTGTGACCTCTGATCCCGTAGCATTAACCATTAACCGCATAGGCCTTTGTACTACTAACCCTTTTCCAACTAACCTCCTTCCAACTCACTCAAGACTCAAACTGATACAGTACTTAATCATTCATTGTGAATTACCCTTCAGGTATTTATGTGTCCAGATCAAAGCTGTTAGCACCAGTGGGTAGCGAATAGGCCTCCCTTCCCCCCTCAATCGTTTGATCAGGGGAACAATGGGAACCCCCTTCTCACCCCCATCGCCTGATGTGGGAGTAGTTAGCATTTGGGAGGGTTAAGGGGCTTATTAGGGCTAGTGGTCAGGTAGGACCTTAATCTTTAAGTACTTAACATTTAAGGACACTTTCCATCTGTCGACCTAAGATGAGGGCCCCATCGAGACGCCGCTTTTTGGAAGAAGCCAGAAGCTTCCTCGTCTCTGTCCGGATCGCACGTCTAGCGCCCATCTCCTTCAGCGAGCTGACGTATTTCTGACGAACAGCCGATCGATTGTAGGCGCCAACAATTTGTTAGTCCAGGTTCATACATTGCAAATAGTCAGTAAGCCAGCCCTTTCCCTTCTCCTTGAACCCCTTAAATTTCCCATTCCCTTCAACTTTAACTCCTTCCTCCACAAAGCAACTTTCCTTTGTTAAGAGTCCTGCTTCGGCCTCCCATATCTCGCCCATAATGTGCCTTGAATTCCAGTAAAAGATCCAGTTATAAACATCCAGTTATCCCTTCCCCAGTGCAACTTAAGGGCAAATTAGTCTAAGTAATGCAAGTATTGAAGTTTTCTCTTTGTGTGATTGCGAGCACGTGTTCAGTGTCCCTGGGCCCGAATCTGTTGATATTCAAAGACTGTGATTATGTGATTCCTTATCATTATCTTCTGGGCTACATAGTGGTTAATATTTAAAACGTGCAGTGTGTAACATTTTATAGGGATATTCCCTTTCTCTCATTGTGTGCCGCCGTTCTAATCCAGAACCTCTCTTACAGGGGAGATATCATCTGCTCCATTGCAATCTGTGTCTGATAAGCCTGACTGCCATTCAAATTCTGAAACCATTCCTGGTCACAGTCCGATTACTGAAGTCCGTTGTGGCCCGCCGAATTTTATATGAATTAATTTCCCCATCCTGGAGTTCAATCCTTCACAGCATAATTAACTGAGAACCTTTTAATGTAATTTTGGCCTAACCAAGTTATTATTATAACAGGAATAATTGTACTGTACATTGGACCCTTCTTAATTATCTTGCTTGCTTGCCAATTACTGCATTATTGCTCAATGTATATAATTAATGAACCTGCCCATTGGTTACCATTTTGCATTCTGTTTTGTCTCTGTGCTTAATTGCTTAATCTCTGGAAATAAACCCCTTTCAATTGTAAAAGGAGTCTAATTCCAAATGGCAACCTTAATCATTTAAGTGTAAATCCAGGGTAAATCTAAGGTAAGTTTTCAAATACCTTTTCCTTTGTTCATAACCTGGGCTCACTTGGTTCTTTGGCAGTACCATGTTAAAATTTGTTTCAATTCTTTCTCCAACCAAGAGTCCAGTTTATGACTATATATATATATATATATATATATATATATATATATATATATATATATATATATATATATATATATATATATATATATATATATATATATATATATATATATATATATATATATATATATATATATATATATATATATATATATATATATATATATATATATATATATATATATATATATATATATATATATATATATAAATATATATATATATATATATATATATATATATATATATATATATATATATATATATATATATATATATATATATATACATATATATATATATATATATATATATATATATATATATATATATATATATATATATATATATATATATATATATATATTAACTTTATCACATTATTAAAGGACCTAATTCAAACCATCCAGTTTGAATGAGGACCTTTTAGTTTTAGTAATATATATATATATATATATATATATATATATATATATATATATATATATATATATATATATATATATATATATATATATATATATATATATATATATAAATATATTCCCTCCTATGCCACGTTGTTGCACTAAATAATTAAATAAGGCAAATTTAGTATGATGCACTGAGAGAAATTCACCCTTTTTTTGGGGGGAAAACCCCTTGAAACCCCTTCTTGTCCAACGTGCTGTCTGAAATCCCTAAATTCCAGGTGCCGACCCTGGCCAAGAGCTAAGCGTTGGCCGAGGCAGGCCAGCTGGTGGGCGAAGCATGTGCATTCTGTCATTTTGAATTTGAAACCATGCGGCCTGTAGTTCCCAAGTGGGCAGAATGATCACAACTTCCGACGCTATAAAAGAGCTCTGGACGAGACGCTATCTCTCCGGATTGTCGGCGGCACCAAGGACTCCAGAGCTACATCCCTTGCTCTATCTACTGCCTATTTCAAACACGTGGCTGGCAGTAAAAGTAACTTTTGAAGTGAATAAATTCGCCTACTTTGCTGCCCCCCCCACCCCCCATA
Source organism: Macrobrachium rosenbergii (assembly GCF_040412425.1). Taxonomy (NCBI): domain Eukaryota; kingdom Metazoa; phylum Arthropoda; class Malacostraca; order Decapoda; family Palaemonidae; genus Macrobrachium; species Macrobrachium rosenbergii. The sequence goes on along the minus strand of NC_089754.1, from coordinate 5,323,865 downwards.
AGAAGAGAACTTCAGATACTAAAGAAAGGTAAAGTGCCATGATTTAAGTTTTTTTTCGGCACCCACATTCCTGTTATTCTACAATTGTTTCCTTTCCTTTCATAGTGCGATATAATTACAGTGAGACCTGTATTGCTTATATTTTGTGCTGATTAACTTGCAAAGCAGTTACGAGAAGAGTAACGTAATCGCTTGATGTTCGAGTCACGGGAATCGAGTTCAGACAAGGCATCTTCCATGCAATTCGTCGATTCCCTCATTACAGTGTTAGTCCCAGTTAAGTAACCGGAAGTGTTCGATTGCAGGACAGGACGACCCATCTCTGGAACTGTCACTCCGTGTGTTGGACGGCCCTCGCTGCTTCTTTATCAACAACTTTGAAGAGGGATCCCAAATCTGCCCCCTCCAGGAAATTCCCTTCATGTGTTTTTGCCTTATTACCCCAGAATTATGCTATCATTCTTTTGATGTGTTTTGTTTTGTAAATATAATGAATTAAGTTAAACCCCAGAGTTTATCTAATCACTTCCCCCTTGAAGTAGCCCTTCAGGCATATTTTGTTTCTAATTTTAGCTGTCCCCAAGGCCAGAGCCCAGATTTTTGTGGTAATTAAGGTAAGTTTCGCACCATCCTAGCATGCCCCATTGATGTAGCAAGACCCCAGCTTTAAAATTACAACACTGGCGACCTCTGCCGAGTATGCAATTGCTTTTATCAGCGGAATAACAACTGCTAAGCTGGTCTGCATAATTAGAAACGAACCCTCTTAATAACACGATACTTAATGTGGACATGGATCACTTGTGCCCTTATAAGGTATTTACGCTCTTAATTAGCGTAAATTCCCCTATAAGCACACAAGTGATCCATGTCCACATTAAGTATCGTGTTATTATGTTTATTTTTTGGTTAGGCACGAACAAAATCATGGCTGAAATAGAGTTAGGAATTGTTAGAACACATGGATGCATCCCATTTATAAAGAAGAGAGAGTTATTAACCTTTACACAAGATGTTTTAAAAATAGGAAGATAGGGAGCGACACTCAGTGAAGAGTTAATAAAACAACAGTGTCCTTATTGCTTCGTCCATTTGATAAGGACAAATTGAAAGTCCCGAAATACTAGCTAGGCACACATTACAGCCACATGGGCTAACCCAGTCCAGCAATTTTCGTATCACTGGAGATAAGATATTTTTACTCTCTCTCTCTCTCTCTCTCTCTCTCTTAGAGGTTAGGAATTCGCTAGGCAAAGGTATTATTCTTCCTTATTGAATAAATTTCATAAATCCATAAAAATTTGTTCAGGCCTTGCGAGCCGAAAATCATGGTTAGTATCCGCATTTGTTTAAATTCCCTATAAAAGAAACTCACATGGAAAATTCCGTTACCTTCAATCATTCCAGTAAACAAACAGTGAGAAAAAGGGCAACACCCATTCTTTCATCCCACAGAAGTGAGGAAAATCTTCCGAAATTTATCGTTCGTCTCATTAAAATTCGCGCCAAAGCTTCGCTCGGCCAAGCGTCAGCTAAGCCGAGACTGTGTTGTGTGTTCACTGTATTTGTTCGTTGTTTCTCTTCACGCGCGCGTGCTGAACTGTCCCCTATCCCATGGGATGGCTAATGTAAAGAAAATCAGGTCTCTAGAATAAAGTAAATATTTTCTTTCCCTTTTTCCCTAAAGCACATAAAAATTTTTTTGAAAGAAAATTTGATCGTGCATGGTAAACTAAGGATTGCTTTTGTGTGTACTCGTCATATTCTACAGAGTTTTAATTTCATGCTTTTGAAATAAGTACATTCTTTTCTCGTCACATTTTATGCATATCGGTTTTTTTTTTCTTTTCTCTCTCTCTCTCTCTCTCTCTCTCTCTCTCTCTCTCTCTCTCTCTCTCTTAGCCGAGGAGCCAGCTACATTGTTTTTCGCATTTACTTGCATATATTTGGAAGGAACTTTTCCTATTTGCCTAGAACAATACAATTTTACATTGTTTGCTGAACTGCCAGCATAATCATTCATTCACGCATTTAATTGCGAACTTCTCGAAGTACCGCTTCCCCTTTTGCCCAGAGCAAGTTTATAATATTTGCCGTGGTGCCAGCATAAGCATATATTCAGGCACTGTGGCTATTTATGTGAGCAAGGAAATTCAAACGCATATTTAGCGGTATCAAATTTACGTAAGCCTGTTATTTTAATTCCACCTGCTCTGACAATTCTCTGCAAATAATTATTTAAGGCTTGCATTCAATAAATAAAATCCAAGTCCTTTTTTAGACTTCATATTCGTGTATTTCACACACATCCAAGTCCTAACGGGACTGATCATTCCAGTTCATTAGAACAACCTTAAGTCTTCTTAAAAATGCTGAATTAATTCATTTGAACAACTTTGAGTCTTACGAGACCCCAAATCACTCACTTAGCACAAACCCTAAGTTCTCCGGAATTTCACGCTACAGCCGGCCAAGTCCATCCATGACATAAAATCCACTTACGTCTTTCGAGACACATGTTAAAATTCGTTCACCACGAACAACCAAGTCTTATTCAGATATATTAAATTTTAACTAAGTCTTTTCAGACATACTGAGTATTTGTCTTATTCAGACATATCAGTTTTCATTCATTCTGAACAATTAAGTGTTTCAGATTCATCTTATCCAGACATATCAGTTTTAACAGTCTTTTCAGACACCCTGAGATTTGTCTTATTCAGACATATTAATTCTCGTTCATTCTGAACAGTTGAGTGGTTCAGACACCTGAAATTAAGTCTTTTCAGACATACTTGAATCTCTTCAGACATATTTGACACACTTGAGTCTCTTCAGACACATTTGAATTTTGAAAGGGTCAAGCCCATATAAGCATTATTTCAAGATGTTTACGACGTCCAGAGCCCAACAAAACAAGGACTTCAAATTCTACATGTACGCTGGAAAGGACATGGGACTATCCAGACAAACCCTGAGGGAATGGGTCCAAGAGAGGGTAGACGGTACCAAGGCGGAAAGAGAGGCAGAAAGAAGAACCCAGGAAAAACGAGAAGAGGCAGAAAGGCAGGAGAAGAAGAAAGAAAGAATAGCCTGGGAGAAAAAAGAAGAGGAAGAGGCAGGAAGGAGAAGGAGAAGGAAAGAATAGCCCAGGAGAAATGAGAAGAGGCAGAAAGACAGGAGAAGGAAAAAGAAAGGCAGGAGAAGGAGAAAGAAAGAATAGCCCAGGAGAAACGAGAAGAGGCAGAAAGACAGGAGAGGTAGAAAGAAAGAGCTCACCAGCCTACAATGGCGGCTCAGAGTGGGCGCAGTACCCCAACGCCCTCTCCACATTCAACCCTCAGCAGTGTAGGTTCCCTCATCAGAAAATGGGATGAAGCCGAGCCCGAAGCCTGGCTCGACCACATTGAAAAAGTCTTGATGATCTATCAACGCTCTACTGAAGAAGTGTTTCTGATCCTGGGACCGCACTTTGAAGGGAAAGGTGCCATTGCGGTCAATGCTCTTCCCCCTGAGGATCAAGGAAATCTTGACCTTGTTCCCAAGCCATTATAAAAGCTTTTGAAATAACTCCCAACTGTTGGAGGAAAAGGTGGAGAAATATACCCAAAGAATCAGGCCAAACCTGGTCTGAGTGGATCTTTAAAAAGACCCAGGCCTTAAAACGATGGCCAGAATCTCTCAGAGCCACTAGTGTGGAGGACATCCTCAAACTCTTGTAGCATGAGAACTTCTTTTATGCCCCGCCAGCTCTCACCACCCACCTATGCAGCAAGGCTTCTAAGACAGTGGTCGAGTGTTGTCGCTGGGCTGACACTTGGGACACCAATCATCCTCATCTTAGTTCCCATGGAAGAAAATTATATCCCTCTTCGCCTGCCTCATCCAACTCTCAGCACCTCTCAAACATGGGCAAGCCCCAAAGAAACCAGTGTGTGGATATTGCAAGAGAACAGGGCACCCCACTGACCAGGGCCATTTCAAGGCTGAGGCTCAGCCAGACAATCCTTCTTAGTCCTCAAATGGGACAATACCCCAACAAGCCCCATCTGGCTCTTGGATGAAAAGAAAAGGGCCTGCTCCCTCCAATGGGGCAGTGTCAAGCAAAGATTATAGCAGGAGCTATTGCCCTGCTTACAAAGTTTATGGGCATGGTGCCCAATGGGCAAAATGCCCTAATAAAGCAAGTACACCTGCCATTGCTTTGGCAGTTACAAATTCTAAGTCTTTGGGCCCTCCAGCTGAAGGCCCCATATATATGGCTCCCCCTCGAGGTAGCTACCCCGCATGCCAGGTCAAGGCATTTGATGACTCTGGTGCACAAATTTCCCTCAGAAGGAAAGACAAGGTTCCCTATGGAGCTAACATTAACAGACGTAAACTCTTCACAATTGAGGGTATCAATCAATTTAAAATGATACTTGCTACTGTTCAGCTGAGAGTCACGAGACCTCATACATCCAAAATCTGCAACCTTGCCGTAGCAAGCTACATTCCTGGAGGTTATGATCTCTTCCTGGGACAAGACTTCCAGTCTCCCTCAAAAATACAACAATCTGGTTTTCTAAGCCCCTTAAGTTATTCATTAGGCATGAGTAATTCTCAAGAGCCTCCATTCATTCCACTGCCACTGCCACCTGAGTACTCTGTGCAGTGGTCACCTCCTTCCACACAGATTTCAAAGCCCAGTCCTGTGCAAGGCCCGGCCCCAGTGCCAGTGCCAGTGCCAGAGCCAGAGCATGCCCCAGGTCTCCATTCAAGAGATCCCACTTTGGATCTCCTCTCTTCGCCCAGTTTGGCTCATCTACCAGTGCCAGTATGAGAGATGGATTCTTCTGACCGCAGCAGAAGCTCCCTCAAAGGTGCAGCATCGCAACCCATGCCTGAGCTGGTTATTTCAACCTGCAAGCCTCCCACGCCCTCCAGAACATCTTCCTCCCTTTCACAGTCCTCCGCAGAAATGAGTGTGAGTAAGGATTCTGCCACACCTCAAGTGGCCTATGAACTTAGGCATCTGCAATGACTTGGGGCAGAGCCTGTAAAGAATGCTCCTGCTCCGGCCATCAAAGAAGCCGATCAGGGTGACGCTAAGTTACCCTCCTCAGACTTGGTTCGACTGGTTCACCTACCAAGGAAAACCATCACCCTAAAACAGGTCCACGGAAGAAAATCATGGGCGTAGGCGCCTCCAGATCGCCAAAAGAGAGCTGCTGAGCTCCTTTGGCACTAGTGCCAACCTGGCACAGTGCCACCCCTCTGTCCTAAGGGGACCTTGGCACCTCTATCCAGAAGAGGGTGTCAGGTTTCCTCCCCTATTTAGTTTCCTTATCACTCTGTAATTCATTCTTTTCCTTTAACATCTCCTTCCCTTTCATTATTCTTTTCTATTAATCATATTATTTTATGTTACACACAAGACATATTTTACCTTGTTTTTCACTTTACTAATGCAGAGTGCAATTGACAATTTGGTGAGTCCTATGACTTCCCTTTGAGGACTTTTGTGGTAAAGAATGAACCTAGCCATTTCCATAGGCTAAGGAATATAATTTTGGCATACTTATTCATTATCTGTTTAACACAATTAATAATTAATTTGTGTCTGTCATTTATTCTTTTGTTATTCTTTTATGATGAATCTCGAGTCCCAGACTGTGTAAATTACACACAATGTTACACCTCACATATGTAGATGAGTGCCACAAGGCACCTAAGGTCAGCGCCATGTTGCCGGTATGCCTTATCAGTGACTCCCTAAGTGAGATAATTTCTTTTATTATTATTCTTTCCTAGCAATTTATAACCTCTGGTGTCCATAGCCAAAACTACGTATTGATACATCACATGTACTTATAATATGTGCCCCTGGCACAAGTGCTATCAGTGCCCCAAATAGCACTGAGCCATCGCTCTCAAAAATCGTGGAAACACTTAACAAACCCTACGAATACTTTAGTTGCATTGCCTCCTCAAGGTGTATTAACTGCATGGACTTGTGACTAAAAGTTCTACTAATAAGTGCATGGATTATTCTGAGTACAACAATATCAACCTCACAATGTTATTTTCAATTTTATTTTCAATTAGGTAATAATCTAGCTGTTTTATATTTCACTAAATACTGCTTATTATCATTTCTTAGAGAGTTAAAGTATTACTGCTGCCAGCAGTGTAAATTAATTCTTCAACGTAAAGTAAAGCATAAGTGATTTCTTTTGGTTATAATTGACTCTGATATTTAGCAGAAATATTATATTTTAGATTAATGTAGCCAAAAGGTGGTGAAGAGAGAAATTATTGCCTGTTGTGGTAACATAACTTTAGCCATTTCAACCCGACTAAAGGAGTAAATGTCATCAAGGTTGGGGAGGTATTAAGAATATTCCCTCCTACGCCACTTTTTTTGCATTAATTTTAAAGTGAAAGGACTAAGTAATTAAATAAGGCAAATTTAGTGTGATTCACTGTGAGAAATTCTCCCCTAAAACCTCTCCCCACTGCCTTTTGGGGGGAAAACCCGTTGAAATCCCTTCTTGTCCAGCGTGCTGTCGGAAATCCCTAAATTCCAGGTGCGGACCCCTGCCAAGAGCTAAGCATTGCCCGAGGCAGGCCAGCTGGTAGGCGGACCACGTGCGTTCTGTCATTTTGAATTTGAAACCATGCGGCCCGCAGTTCCCACGTGGGCAGAGTGATCACAACGCCATCTAGGAGGAAAAGCTGTAACTTCCGATGTTATAAAAGAGCCCTGGATGAAACGCTATCCCTCAGAATTGTCGGCGGCACCACAGACATCCCTTGCTCTATCCACTGCCTATTTCAAACACGTGGCTGGCAGTGAACGTAACTTTTGATGTGAATTAATTCGCTTCCTTCGCTGGCCCCCCATAATAAGAGAACTTCAGATACTAAAGAAAGGTAAAGTACCAGAATTTAAGTTTTTTTTCGTCAGCCACGTTCCCTGTTATTCTCCGTGTTTCCTTTCCTTCCATAGTGCAATATAATTACAGTGAGACCTGTATTGCATATATTTTGTGCTGATTAATTTGCAAAGTATTTATGAGAAGAGTAACTTAATCGCTTGATGTTCGATTCACGGGAATCAAGTTCAGTCTAGGCATCTTACAATTCGTCGATTTCCTTATTACAGTGTTAGTCCCAGTTAAGTAACCGTAAGTGTTCAATTGCAGGATAGTATGACCCATCTGTGGAACTGTGTCACTTCGTGAGCGTAGCGGCCCTCGCTGCTTCTTTATCAACATCTATGAAGCGGGATCCCAAATCTGCCCATCGAGGAAATTCCCTTCATGTGTTTCCGCCTCATTACCCCAGAATTACGCTATCATTCTTTTGATGTGTTTTCTTTTGTAAATATAATGAATTAAGTTAAACCTTAGACTTTATCTATTCACTTCCCCCTTGAAGTAGCCTTTCAGGAGTATTTTGCTGTTTGTAATTTTAGCTGTCCCCAAGGCCAGAGTCCAGATTTTTGTGGTAATTAAGGTAAGTTGTGTATCATCCTAGTATACCCCACTGATCTAGCAAGATCCCAGCTTTAAGATTACAACAACATTTATATAAATAAATATTATATATATATATATATATATATATATATATATATATATATATATATATATATATATATATATATATATATATATATATATATATATATATATATATATATATATATATATATATATATATATATATATATATATATATATATATATATATATATATATATATATATATATATATATATATATATATATATATATATATATATATATATATATATATATATATATATATATATATATATATATATATATATATATATATATATATATATATATATATATATATATATATATATATATATATATATATATATATATATATATATATATATATATATATATATATATATATATATATATATATATATATATATATATATATATATATATATATATATATATATATATATATATATATATATATATATATATATATGTATATATATATATATATGTATATATATATATATATATATATATATATATATATATATATATATATATATATATATATATATATATATATATATTACTAAAAGGACCTCATTCAAACTGCATGGTATCTAATGGACTTTTTATTCAAAAAGTTACAAGCTTTCTTGGACAAACAGTCCACATTATCAAGTATCCGTACAATGAGAAGACGCGTAGTCCGGCTGTATTTATATCTGTGTGCTGGGTGCTTTTAATCCTATAATCGCCTAGATCTTCCTGTGTGACCTCCACGCCCTCTTGACCTTGGTCTTTCTCTGATCCCTCCTCCTAGGTGACCGTTTTCCGCGCGTTCTCTTACGTTTTTTTCTTTGTTTCCTTGCTACTGTGGCATATACGATTTTTCTAGATATGCTGTCTTCAAAGCCGTTTCCGGTGTTCCCTGCCATCGTGTTGTTGGCGCAAGTTATGAAGGCGTTCTCTACAACCAGTCTAGATGTTTTGTTGGTGTTCCTGTACAGAAAACTCATATTTTCCCAGTCTATTCTGTGATAATTTTCCCAACAGTGTTTGGCAACTGCCGAAGTCTGATTATAATGCCTTATGTTCTGCAGATGTTGTTTGCTTCGCTCTTTACATGATTTGCCAGTTTCGCCATAGTATCCTTCTTCACAGTCTAGACACGCTGCCATATAAAACCCCCTCTAATCTCTTCCACCTCTACTGACTTTTTGTTTCTAACTATTTTATTCCTAATGGTGTTTTGTAGCTTTCTATCAATTTGAAATTATTTAGCTTCATGTTGATGGGTGCAATAGAGTTGTTGTCCGGAGGGTTTATATGGCAGCGTGTCTAGACTGTGAAGAAGGGTACTATGGCGAAACTGGCAAATCATGTAAAGAGCGAAGCAAACAACATCTGCAGAACATAAGGCATTATAATCAGACTTCGGCAGTTGCCAAACACTGTTGGGAAAATGATCACAGAATAGACTCGGAAAATCTGAGTTTTCTGTACAGGAACACCAACAAAACATCTAGACTGGTTGTAGAGAACGCCTTCATAACTTGCGCCAACAACACAATGGCTGGGGAACACTGGAAACGGCTTTGAAGACAGCATATCTAGAAAAATCGTATACTCCACAATAGCAAGGAAACGAAGAAAAAACGTAAGAGAACGCGGAAAACGGTCACCTAGGAGGAGGGATCAGAGAAAGACCAAGGTCAAGAGGGGTGGAGGTCACACTGGAAGGGCTAGGCGATTATAGGATTAAAAGCACCCAGCACACAGATATAAATACAGCCGGACTACGCATCTTCTCAATGTACGGATACTTGATAATGTGGACTGTTTGTCCAAGAAAGCTTGTAACTTTTTGAATAAAAACTCCATTAGATACCGTCCAGTTTGAATGAGGTCCTTTCAGTATTTTCTACTAATGCACAGAACAATTGTGTATATGATAGTTAATATATATATGTATATATATATGTATATATATATATATATATATATATATATATATATATATATATATATATATATATATATATATATATATATATATATATATATACAATCTGGTTTTGAGATAGTTTTTCTATGAGACAGGTAGCAACATTTACAGATACTTTAGCCTTGTGATTCTGACCTTGTGGGTCCAGTGAAACATAAAACAAGAGAAAAGGAGGAATTTCATATGAGCGTAAGGGTCTTACTTCTGAAGGGAAATACTACCTAAACATGTGGGTAAACTAAAAGGAGTATATTTACATAAAAGACATTAGTATGGGAAGGAGAAATGCAATTAAATTGTTGATCCTGAAGGGGATTGCTACGGGGTGAATGATAATGGGGATTCCAGGCACAGTCCGAGAAGATTCCACGATATAGGGTCCCTCTGAAATGAGAGATACACAGATTATACGCCAGTAATGGAAATAGACAAAAGGATAATGAATTGAAGCTGCACTGAGGGTGCCAATGGGGCTTCGACAAGTTAATAATGGATTAGCACTGAGAGCAGACACTCAAATAGCACAAGTGGAACTGAACAAAAGATTCTGTGGTTACTGGCATTCAAATTAAGTAAATTCTACGAGGAGAAAGCGTGACTGAATGGACGTCTTTACAGAGCACTTTACCGTAAGAGAGAAGTGGTTCCAGCTAAGAAGGCTGCATGTGGTTGACTCCAACGTTGACACAAGTGCTCCTGCAGTGACTATGCCCCTACCAGGCCAGCACGTAGTCCATCGAAGTCGTCAAAGACGTATATATATATATATATATATATATATATATATATATATATATATATATATATATATATATATATATATATATATATATATATATATATACATATATATATATATATATACATATACACACAAAACCAGGGTGCAGATAGGTGAAGACCAAGGGCGACATCAGATCACAGGTTGACTAAGGAAACAGGCCATTTTCTATATTTGCCTTATCTTTATTCCGACATTTCGTAATATTACCTTTGTTACGTTTTCTGGGAATCTGTCAATAAACATCATAAAATTAGAAAACAATCTTAAATTAGTTAAAAACCAAACAATATTAAAAAGACTAAAATTTACAATTATAAAAAAATTATATTTAAAAGCTAAGACCGCCGACCAGCCTTCAGATCAGAGAGAGGAAGACTGAATGACATGAGAGAAAACAGGAGACACATTAGCTAAGATTCAGTTGGATCAAAGAGGTTTGGGTATGCACCTGGGGAATGAGCAACGACTCTAGAATGGGTAGTTTGTGATGGTTTTGCGTTTTCGCACAGGAAGTAGGCTCTCCAACCCTGAGCATTCGAATATCAGAAATTTTGCAAAAGTTTCAAAATCCATATCAAGAGAGACGATTTTTGCATCATAGGGCATACGCAAAACCATCACAAACTACCCATTCTAGAGTCGTTGCCCATTAAGCAGCTAGTTTCCCAGTTGAATACCCAAACCTCTCCAATACAACTGTATCTTAGCTAATGTGTCTCCTTCTGTTTTCTCCCATGTCATTCAGTCCTCCTCTCTCTGAACTGAAGGTTGGTCGGCTGGCTTAGCTTTAAAGTATTTTTTTTATAATTGCAAATTTTAGTCTTTTTACTGCTGATTGATTTTTAACAAATTTAAGATTGTTTTATAATTGTATGATGTTTATTGAAAGATTCCCAGATGAAATAAAGGTAAAATTACGAAACGTCGGAATAAAGATAAGACAAATGTAGAAAATGACCTGTTTCCCTAGTCAACTGTGATCTCATATATATATATATATATATATATATATATATATATATATATATATATATATATATATATATATATATATATATATATATATATATATATATATATATATATATATATATAGATCACAGTTGATAGAAATAGGTCATACATTTGTCTTATCTAGATAGCTAGATAGATTTTTAAAAATTTTTTTGTTTCTTTAATTTTAATGTTGTGTATATTTCTGAAATTTTGCATGAATAATTTTCAGCTTTTTCAATTCTTAATTTTTAGTTTTAGTTTTTACGATTTTGCAAAGAATTTTATGTTTCATTTTAACAGCCCTGATGATGTAATTAAGTGGATTATTACGAAACGTTGGAATAAAGTCAGCTTGTATGTGTGTGTCCTCTTCTCTTTATTGATGATTTTTAATATGGACTGATTCCTGACTCCTCACACTAAGCTATGTATATATATTGTTACAGACTGGACTGGTTTTGATGAGAATTTACACCCAAAATTATAATTGATGCTGCCACGGAACCAAGGGAGTCCAGTTTGTAAACAAAAAGGGAATCAATTAAGACTTACCTCAGAATTTTCCTGGAGTTATAATTTAAGGTGGAAGGTCGCCATATTGGAATTTAGAATTCTTTGCCAATTTACAGTGGTTTATTCGGGGAAACTTAACAAATTAACATTAATAAATTAACAGTTAGACACCATACGACATGATCACTGAGGGACAGATTCAAAATAGGCACAGTAAAGATAATGACATGAATTGGCAAACAAATAAGTGGATAAACGGGGCCAATCTGCAATAAGCAGTTCAGTGATACTAATTACATTCAGTTTGCAATAATCAGTCAATGATAGTGATCACTTTCAGTCTGCCCTGACTACGTGGAATAGTAATGTCTATGGTGGTGTTCCAGGATGGAGGAAATACTTTATGAAAATGGTTGGCCCCACGGAACTTCTCTAACTACGACCAGGAAATGGTGGCAGGCAGAATGGAAGCAAGGAATGGTTGCAATCATACCACGTGTCTCGTTTCCTCCTGAAAGAGACGTTTTCGTTAGCCCTGATCAAACTAGGGAAGGGAATCTTCCTACTGCAGATTACACAACACATTCTTAAATACAACCCCTAAATTATCCTAGAAGGTGCTTTTGATGAAAGCCCGTGAATATGATCTGAGCCTCGGAGTCGCGAGTGCGTTAACAATGGACACATAATTATACGCGCCCAAAGTTAACTACCGCTTGGTTATTTTTAACATAAACAACTAGAATAGCCCTTAGATTGCACTGGTGGAGGGATAAATGATTGTTTATCGGGATCGTTACTCGAATTCAAAGTACGTAAATGGCAAGGCAGGGGATACAGGCAAGATTTTGACAAAGGGAAGATTGTTCGTGGAGGAATAGGTTAAAGGTTAAAAGAGAGGGAAATTAAGGAGTTAAGTACAAGGGACAGGGCTGGCTAAATGACTACTCGCAAACGTACGAACCTGTTCAGATTGTTATAGGCGCCTACAATCGGTTGGGCTGTCATCGACGATCGCCACACCAGCGGAGAGGGAGGGACTCACACAGCGTCCGCTCGAGATGAGGTCAAGGAGTTCTCTCTCTGCTTTTTGGAAAAGCAGATCGCATTCGGCGTTGGGGGCGGGGGGCCCAGCTGTACCTGCAAGCAAGCCAAGAAAGCCAGCAAGGAGGGTATGGGAAAAGCACACTTATCTGGATATGCCTATAGAGTCAAACCTACCTGTTCCACAAGCCCTTAAATGCCCTTCTTCCATTCCAAATCCCTTCATGTCTCCCCCATCGCACGATGGGGGAAAGGGTGTTGGGTATTGTGCTCACATCGTACGATCTTAAAGGCGGGGGGGAATCTAGGTGTGTTCTGGTAGCAGGGGGTTTTAAAAGGGATACCCCTTGTTTATCTGGCGTGGGTATTTCCTGGAGGCAGGAGAAACATGCGTTTTCTGTCCCTATAAGTGAAAAACAACGGAATTCCGCCATATTGGCGTCAGCTATAAGCTAAGGGAAAAATATTGTTTCAGAATAAGTTAGCTAGATAACAGCTAAAACAGGAGGGGAGGAAGGTATATTCTTAACAATATATATATATATATATATATATATATATATATATATATATATATATATATATATATATATATATATATATATATATATATATATATATATATATATATATATATATATATATATATATATATATATATATATATATATATATATATATATATATATATA
>NC_089754.1:5302802-5305302 GCF_040412425.1 Macrobrachium rosenbergii | reverse complement strand
ATACATATGTGATTGAAATTCCTGATAGAAGAAAAAAAAAACTCAACTTATCCATGTAAACTTGCTTAAAAGGTATCATTCAAGGAATTCTGAAACTGGTTAAGGAGACAAAATTGTAAGCATTAATAACCTTCAGATACCTGAAGTAAGTGAACTTGATTTTATTTATTCTTGGCGTTCAGTAGACAATTGTGCTGCTCTAAAAGACATAAAATATTCCTTGCAGCATCTTTCTTCTCATTAGTCACAGGAACTCCAAAACCTCATTAACTCTTTCTTGGACCTTTACGGGGAAAATCCAGGTCGATGCACAGTTCTCACCCATGATATAGACCTTCTACCAGGAACTACTCCAATACAACAGCACCCTTATCGCATCAGCCCTACCAAGAAACTAGTACTGAGAGAAGAAGTAAACTATCTTCTGAGAGCTGGATTAGCTAAACCTAGCAAGTCACCATGGGCATCTCCCTGTCTGTTGGTACCAAAGGACGATGGCAGTATGCAACTATGTACAGATTACATGAGAGTAAACTCTGTTACTGTTAAGGATAGTTACCCTTTACCACGGCTAGATGACCTCACAGACTCGGTGGGCCAAGCTAAGTATGTAACAAAATTAGATCTCCTCAAGGGGTATTATCAGGTAGAGTTAACATCTAAAGCAAAGCTTATATCTGCTTTTATAACTCCTTTTGGGTTATTTCAGTATGAGGTAATGCCCTTTGGCCTCACCAACGCACAGTCCACATTTCAACGTATTATTAGTTACACAATCCAAGGTTTAGAAGGGGTATATGCATATTTAGATGATATAGTGGTAGTAGGAGATTCTTGGGAGGAGCATATGCAGCGTTTGATCAAGCTCATGGAGAGATTAAGGGAAGCTAAGTTAACAATCAATTTGAAAAAGTCCATATTTGGTCAGGCTACTGTTTCCTACTTGGGGCATAGTGTTGGTGGAGGTAATATTAGGCCTAAAACTGACAATGTCAACGCCATACTTGATTACCCAGAACCCAAGACTAGGAAATCTCTTAAAAGATTCTTGGGTATGGTTACATATTATAGAAGGTTCTGCTGAAATTTTGCATCTGTAGCTGCCGCTTTACATGATCTCACCAGTTCTAAGAAGAAATATGTTTGGGACAGAAGATATCAGGCAGCATTTGACCACTTAAAATGTTTTTTGAGTAGTGAAACAGTCCTAAAAAGCCCTAATTTTTCTAAACTCTTTGCAAGTAGATGCTTGTGACACAGGTGCTGGGGAGTGTTGCTGCAGGAGGTCCCGGGTTCAGATCCCGGACAGGCCCCCATTATATTGTTACAGATATAATAGACATTGTATTACTCAATGTAAAGTTAATTTTATAACCTTAGGTTCAGTAGACTATAAGAATAAAGAACTATCGAAAGGTAAGTGAATGATAATATGACAGTACAAAAGCTAAATATTATTTTTTAAACATTATTTACAGCAAACTAGAAAACAAGTAAAATTTGACAACTACGTATCAGAAAAGTAAATTATCATGAATTGGAAACCTTAGAACAAAATACAATTTCTTATTCAACCCTTACAATACAAAACTTATACTTAGTCTATTGACATGTCAAAGAAGGTAAATTGATTCCCTGACGGATACCAGATTCTGGTGAGCTGAGTGGAGACTGACGATAGAGGTGAAACAGTACTCGAAGAAATATAGGTTGGGTGGAGATAGAGTAAAAGCAAGGAGTTTAAAGACAGGAACAACCACTACTCCAGAAGGACAATAAAAAAAAATGGTATATGGAGGGGAAACAATCTGAGAAAATATAAACACAAAACTTAATTATACAATAAAATGTGGAAGGTGTCTGATTGTTCCCCCTCCGTATACCATTTTTCTATTGTCCTTCTGAAGTAGTGGTTGTTAGATATGAATTTTAGTGAGCCACGTGTCATTTATGATGTTCCCAAACTTGATATCTACGCTAAATTTCCCTTCCTGTTCAACGATGAGTTTCGCAAAAAAGTTATAAAGATCATTTGCAAAGAATTCCCGTTTGTAAATATTAAACTTATTCCGAAAAACCCTTTAACGCTCGGGTCTCTTTTCAGATCTAAGGATAGACTGTGCCCGTCTCTAGCATCCAACATTATTTACAAATATACTTGTCCCAAGTGCGAGTTGGGAACCTACGTTGGATATACGAGACGGCTACTGAAAGTCCGTGTCTGTAGTCATCAGGGCGTCAGTTATAGGACGGGATACAGATTGTCCAGGCCTGAATTATCAAATACAAGAAATCACTCTGCAATCTGCTAAATGCAAATTGATATGAAAAACTTCGAAATAATAGCCTTAGCCCAACACGAGAACGAGCTTACGACTTTAGAGTCAATTTTCATTAAAGCACTCGTTCCCTCGTTAAATGCCCAGACATCCTCAATACCTTTGTTTATTTTGTAATTTCTCTGCTGTTCTCTTTGTTTTCGGGTAGTTTTACCTTTTTC
>NC_089754.1:5222802-5300302 GCF_040412425.1 Macrobrachium rosenbergii | reverse complement strand
CATGGAAGGGAATCACATGACCCCTTACACAAGCTGAAGAGACGCCAGCACCAATACTGGTCATAGGAGGTGGCAAGGAACAACACCTCCAAGAGGCCACCAGCAGCAAAACGTTGAGGGCGTCTTCAGAATATTTCAGCAAACTGCCACAAGCCATCAGAGCATATGGGGGCTAAAAACCTCTCTAAAGGGAGCCATTAAATGAGGTCTGAGCACTCAAAGGTCACAGCATCACCAGTGGAGATGAAAACAAAAGGGCGACGAACAGCCCAGCTGAAGCACTGTCAAACATGAAAAGATAAAGACACTTACATGGGTGATGTATCTATTACACTACAATTACTCTTTGAGGGGAGGAAAAGCCCCCAAGTCCAGCCTTCAAGAGACATACATAAACAAAACTGGACAAAACAAACAAAAACTTACTCTAATGTGCCAAAAACAAAAAAAATCAAAAGCACCGAAAAATATAATATTAATTAAATACATTAACTTCATTATACCTCCCCACCAAAGAAAAAAAATATCTACATTTTTTTTACAAAAGTCAAATTACTAATGAAACTAAAATTACTTTAAAATTACTTTTTTTTATAAAGCGAGAAACAAATGAAGTGAAAGCCCGAAAAATAAAGAATGGTTATTATTCCAGAAAATTCATTCCTTTGTAAAGGACCTAGACAAAACGTCGGGAACTACATTGTCCCTCCTGGGTATGTGCCATATTTCGAAATCATACTTTTAGAGTGTCAAACTCCATCTAAGAATTCGCATATTTTTATCTTTGAAATGTTGGATAAAGTGGTTGTGGTCGGTATAAACTACCATAGGATAGTTAGAATTACTTCAATAAACGTTAAAATGGGCTAATGCCTTTATTAGAAACAATGCTTCTTTTTCTGTTGTAGAATATCTTCTTTCTGCTGGTGGCAGTTTCTTGGAGAAGTAGGCGACAGGGTGTAATGTTCCAATATCATCCTCTTGTAACAGAACAGCACCAAGTCCCAAGTCACTGGCATCGGTACTTAACCTGAAAGGCATTTTAAAATTTGGGGAGCACAACAATGGGTAACTAATCAAGGTGGCTTTCAATCTTTCGAAAGCCCCCTGACATTCATCAGACCAAATAAACTTTACACCTTTCTTTAACAGGTTTGTGAGAGGGTTAGCTATGGAGGAAAATTTGCAAATGAATTGGCGATAATATCCGACCATGCCAAGGAAATGCCTGACTCCCCTTTTATTAAGAGGTGCTGGAAAATCTGCAACTGCCTCCACATTAGCCTTTTTGGGAGCAATCTTACCCAGGCCCACCTCATGACCAAGGTAAATTACCTTTGCCTGAGCAAAATTGCTTTTTTTCAGATTTACCACCAGGCCAGCCTTCCGCAACACCTCAAACAAAGCTCTCATTCTCTTAAGATGCGTCTTCCAATCATCACTGTAAACAATAAGATCATCTACATAGACAACACAACCTTCCAAATTCTTTGTTATGCAATTCATAAACCTTTGGAAGGTGGCAGCCGAATTCTTCATTCCAAAATCATTACCTTGCATTCGAAAAGGCCATCACTTGTCACAAAGGCTGAAATCTGTCTCGCCCGGTGAAAGACCAACCTGCCAATAGCCTTTTAAAAGATCCAATTTTGTCAAAAATTTCGCTGACACAACACAATCGATACAATCTTCCACCCTGGGTAGAGGAAGGGAGTTAGTTCTAGTAACAGTATTAATCTTTCGGTAATCGAAGCACAGACGATGTTGTCCGCCTTCTTTTTTTAACTAACACCACAGGCAAACTCCATGGACTAATGCTAGGTTCAGTTAAATCATTTTCTAACATATATTGTACTTCCTCTTTCACTGTCTCTTTTTTTACCGGATTAAGTCGGTAGGGGCGCTGTTTAATAGGTTTGGCATCTCCCACATCTACATCATGTTCTAGAACTGCAGTTCTACCTGGAGTCCTGAAAAATATCCCTATATTCATTAATCAGGTTAATTAATGATGCAGACCTGTTGGGATCCAAGTGCTGAAATTTAATTTGCAGATTATTCAAAATTTCAGAAATGCTATTCATTGCATTGGCGGTAACAGATAATTTACTGCTAACTACTGACTCTACTGCATCTACTTCTGTGTCCACTTCCACATTGACTAAGGTGATGGGATCCATGTCTACATTTTCAACTAATTCTACATCTCTACTAATATAAGGTTTGAGTGTAGAAATATGACATATTCGAGTTTTCGTTCATTTATCTGGGGTCTCTATCAAATAATTCACATCATTATATTTCTTCAGAACTTTCCAGGGTTCTGCAAACTGTGCCCTCAAAGGATTTCCTGGGAAGGGAAACAGAACTGAAACCCTATCTCCAGGTTTAAATGCCCTTTTTTTAGTACCAACATCGTATCTGTTTTTCATCACCTCCTGGCTTTCTGTCAGATTCTCTTTAGCAAACTCCCAGGCCTTTCTTAACTTCTCCTGAAGCCCCGACAAATAGTCAAGAATGTTGACCTCGGGAATTTCCCCCTCCAGATGTTCATGTACCACTTCCAAAGGCCCGTGCACACAATACCCAAAAACAAGCTCGAAAGGGGAGTACCCCAAAGCCTCATTTGGACCGGAACAAATAGCAAATAAAGCATAAGGGACCTCCTTATCCCATTCTCCTCCGGACTCCAAACAAAACTTTTTTAAAAAAGACTTCAGGGTCTGGTGGAACCGTTCCACCTGGCCCTGACTCTCAGGGTGATATGGGGAAGAGGTAATGTGTTTTATCTCTAATTCAGATATTTCATTCTTAAAATATTTGCTTCTAAAGTTAGTACCACAGTCTGATTGCAAAGTGCGAGGTATGCCAAACTTAGTAAAGAAGCCAACCAAATTATCGACAATCTTTTCACTCCGGATGCTCCTCAGGGGGATAGCCTCCAGGAAGCGAGTCATCCTATCCACAATTGTTAACAAATACTCATTGCCCCTGTGCGTCCATGGGAGAGGGCCCACAACATCAATCACCACTTCCCTAAAATGCTCCCCAAATGAAGGTATGGGAATGAGTGGGGCTTTAGGTATCTTTGATTGGGCTTCCCCACCAGCTGACATAACCCGCAAGAGCGGGGAAATTATACTTATCTTTGGCATTAACCCATCTCCACCATGATACCTCATTGGTACATTTGGAATATGCAGCTCTTATTATGAAATTTTTATCACATCATGATTTATTTACAGTCATTAAACTATAAATGTTTAATATCCAATTCATGGTACTTTGGGAATATCCCTGATGGGGAATTATCACCGAAGGGGAATTTATAAGTGATAAATTGATTGGTACTGCCGGGTCTCGATCACTTGACACAGTTACCTTCCAATGACTCCATTCAACGGCCTACCCACTGAGCCATCAAGAGAGGTATAAGGTAATGCCAAACCTCCTGTACTTGTTTACCCATCGAGAGTGGGGAAATTATACTCAGCTTCAGCATTAACCCAACTCCACCATGATAGCTCATTTGTACATTTGGAACAGACAGCTCTTTTGAAATTTTTATCACACCGTGATTTATATACAATCATAAAGCTACAAATGTCATTTAATATCCAATTCACGCTACTTCCGAATATCCCCAATGGGGAATTATCTCCAAAATGGAGCTTACAAGTGATAAATGGATTGGTACCACTGGGTCTCGATCCCTAGACAGAGTTACCTTCCAACGACTCCAGTCAACGATATACCCACTGAGCCATCAAGAGAGGTATAAGGTAAAGCCAAATCTGCTGTACTTGTTTACCCATCAAGAGCTGGGGAATTATACTTAGAGTTCGGCATTAACCCACCTCCACCATGATAGTTCATTGGTACGATAGGAACACAGCTCTTATTATAGATTTTTATCACACCATGATTTATATACAATCATGAAGCTACAAATTTCGTTTAATATCAAATTCACACTACTTCGGGAATATCCCCGATGGGGAGTTATCACCAAAGTGGAATTTATAAGTGATAAATGGATCGGTACTGCCGGGTCTCAATCCCTTGACAAAGTTACCTTCCAACGACTCCAGTCGACGATCTACCCACTGAGCCATCAAGAAATGTATATGTTAATGCCAAATCTGCTGTACTTGTTTACCCATCAAGAGCTGGGAAAGTATACTTAGCATCAGCATTAGCCCCCCTCCACCATGATAGCTCATTGGTATGTTTGAAACATGCAGCTCTTATTATTAAAATTTTTTATCACACCTTGATTTATATACAATCATGAATCTACAAATGTCATTTAATATCCAATTCACGTTACTTCAGGAATGTCCCCAATGGGGTATTATCACCTAAGGGGAATTTATAAGTGATGAATATTTCTTTACTGCCAGGTCTCAATCCTTTGACACAGTTACCTTCCAATGACCCAGTCGACGGTTCACCCACTAAGCCATCGAGAGAGGTATAAGTTAATGCCGAATCTGCTGTACTTGTTTATCCGTCGAAAGCGGGGAAATTATACAAAGCTTAAGCATTAACCCAACTTCATTATGAAAGCTCATTGGTACATTTCAAACACACTGCTATTATCATGAAATTTTTATCACACCGTGATTTATATACAGTTATTAGGTGGAAAATGTTTAATATCCGATTCACACCACTTCAGGAATATCCCCGATGGGGAATTATCATCAAAGTGGAATTTATAAATAATAAATGGATCGCTACTGCCAAGGCACGATCCCTCGATACAGTTACCTTCCAATGACTCCATTCAGAGATCTACCCACTGAGCCATAAAGAGATGTAGCCTATAGGTTAATGCTTAATCTGCTGTTCTTCTTTACCCGTCAAGAGCTGGGAAATTATACTTAGCTTCAGCATTAACCCACCTCCACCATGATAGCTCATTGGCTTGTTTGGAATTCACAGCTCCTGTTTTGAAATTTTTATCACACCATGATTTATATACAATCATAAATCTACAAATGTCTTTTAATATCCAATTTACGCTACTTTGGGAATATCCCTGATGGGGAATTATCACCGAGCAAGGTCTCAATCACTTGACACAGTTACCTTCCAACCACTCCAGTCAATGGTCTACCCACTGAGCCATCAAGAGAGGTATAAGTTAATACAAAATCTCCTGTACCTGTTTACCCACCGAGAGTGGGGAAATTATACTTAGCATTAGCATTCACCCGACTCCCCATGATAGCGCATTGGTACTTTTCGAAAACAACTCTTATTATGAAATTTTTATCACACCATGATTTATACACAATCATAAAGCTATGAATGTCATTTAATATTCAATTCTCGCTACTTCGGAATATCCCTGATAGGGAATTATCATCATAATGGAAATTATATGTGATAAATGGATCAGTCCTTCCAGGTCTCGATCCCTAGACACAGTTACCTTCCATCGACTCCCGTCAACAATATACCCACTGAGCCATCAAAAGAGGTATAAGTTAATGCCGAATCTGCTGTACTTGTTACCCATCAAGAGTGAGAAATTATACTTAGAGTTGGGTATTAACCCACCTCCACAATGATAGCTCATTGGTATGTTTGGAACACGCAGCTCTTATTATGCATTTTTTATCACAGTGATTTATATACAATCATGAAACTACAAATGTCGTTTCCTATCGAATTCACGCTACTTTGGTAATATCCCCGATGGGGAATTATCATCAAAGGGGAATTTATAAGTGATATATGGATCGGTACTGCAGGGTCTAGATCTGTCAACACAGTTACCTTCCAACGACTCCAGTTGACGGTCTCCCCACTGAGCTATCAAGAGAGGTATAAGTTAATGCCACTTATGCTATACTTGTTTACTCATCGAGAGCAAGTGAATTATACTTAACTTCGACATTAACCCAACTCCACCATGATACCCCACTGGTAAGTTTGGATCATGCAGCTCTTATTATGAAATCTATATCACAGCGTGATTTACATATAATCCTGAAGCTACAAATGTCGTTTAATATCCAATTCAAGCAACTTCAACAATATCCCCGATGAGGAATTATCACCAAAGGAGAATTTAAAAGTGATAAATGGATTGGTACTGCCAGGGAAATTATACTTAACTTCAGCATTAACCCAACTCCACCATGATAGCTCATTGGTACATTTGTAACATACAGCTCTTATTATGAAATTTTTATCACACCATCATTCATATACAATAAATGAAGGAAAAAATGTCATTTAATATCCAAGTCATGCTGCTGCGGGAATATCTCCTATGGGGAATTATAACCAAAGGGGAATTTATAAGTGATAAATGGATTGGTACTGCCGGGTCTCGATCCCTCAACACAGTTACCTTCCAACGACTCCAGTCAACGGTTTACCCACAGAGCTATCAAGAGAGAGATAAATGGGTCAGTACTGCCGGGTCTCAATCCCTCGACACAGTTACCTTCCAATGACTCCAGTCAACGGTTTACCCACAGAGCTATCAAGAGAGGTATAACTCAAAGCCGAATCTCCTGTAGTTGCTTACCGGTCGAGAGCGGGGAAATTATACTTATCTTCGACATTAACCCACCTCCACCATGATACCTCATTGGTACATTTGGAACATGCAGTTCTGATTATGAAAGTTTTCTCACACCGTGATTCATATACAATCATGAAGCTACAAATGTCGTTTAATATCCTATTCACGCTACTTTGGGAATATCCCCGATGGGGAATTATTACTAAAGGTGAATTTATAAGTGATATATTGATGAGTACTGCCGAGTCTCAATCCCTCGACACAGTTACCTCCCAATGACT
This sequence comes from Macrobrachium rosenbergii, assembly GCF_040412425.1. Lineage (NCBI taxonomy): Eukaryota > Metazoa > Arthropoda > Malacostraca > Decapoda > Palaemonidae > Macrobrachium > Macrobrachium rosenbergii. The sequence goes on along the minus strand of NC_089754.1, from coordinate 5,293,477 downwards.
CCAGACGACAGTCTACCCACTGAGCCACCAGGAGAGGTATAAGTTAATGCCGAATCTACTGTGCTTGTTTACTCGTCGAGAGTTGGGAAATTATACTTAGCTTTGGCATTAATCCACCTCCGCCATGATAGGTCATTGGTACATTATAAGCACTGCAGCTCTTATTATGAAATTTTTATCACATTGTGATTTAGATACAATCATGTAGTTACAAATATCGCTTAATATCCAATTTATGCTCTTCGGGAATGTTCCCATAAAGAATTATCACCGAAGGGGAATTTATAATCAATAAACGGATCGGTACTGCCAGGTCTGAAGCCCTCGACACAGTTACCTTCCAACTACTCCAGTCGACGTTGTACCCACTGTGCCATCTAGATAGGTATAAGTTAAGGCCAAATCTGCTGTACTTGTTTACCGGTCGAGAGCTGGGAAATTATACTTTGCTACGGCATTAACCCACCTCCACAATGATAGCTCATTGGTACGTTATAAAACCTCAGCTCTTATTATGAATTTTTTATCACACCATGATTTATATACAATCATGAAACTACAAATGTTGTTTAACCCCTTCGCCACTGGCCTGTTGCATTGCCGCTAACACTTGCATACTGCATGAGACCCCCTGTCGACCGTAAGTATATTAATCATCACTTGCTCCCACTAAATTTTGTTATTCATATTTTTCCTTTATATTTTTATGTGAAAACATTGTGTATATATCAATGAATATTTTTTACCACCTTGTCCAAAAAAATAATAAGGATATCGGAAAAAAGAGTAATATTTGTGGAAAAAGTAATTTAAAAATAGAAACATTTATAAAGTAGTAGAAATAGCAGTAAAGTAGTAGAAATAAAGTAGCAGAAAAAGTAGTAAAGTATTGGTAAAATAATAGTAGTAGCATTAGTAGTAATAGCAGTACGAGGCATTTCATTCACCCTCATTATCATCAGTAAGCAATAAAAACATGCATCTCACCATGAGTAGCAGGCCTCCATAGAAGTCCTTACGCTTTCCTGTTGAGCACAAATACTCCTCTGCCCAACCATTCATCCATTCACATAATCTGTCAATTACATCACCACAAAAAAAAAGGAAATGCATCACGTGGGCAGGTGAAATCTGGTGTGTAAGCAGAGATCCCATTGTCACCCTCCGTGAAATCGGGGGGTGGGTCTAGGCGCACATCACAAAATGGATTACTTATGAACCACCAACCTTCATCGACAATAGGCTCAATGTCTTCCAAACACTCGTTGTCACTGTCATCCTCTAAGAAACTATCACCACTATCACTATAATCATCATCTGATAGATCTGGCAGGTACTCAGATCTTGACTCTGAAACACTATCATCCGACATGATGCTGAAAAAAAACATAAAATAACTGCAATAAAAAAAGTTTAGAATTCAAATCCACATGGTTTACGCAAAAAATCTTGATAACCCTCTTCAGATAATAGCCAGAGGTGCACTAGCACCTGTTGGACAATACCCCTTCTAATATCCCCATATGAAAAGGATGTCACGACGTCCATCGGACACTTATTGGCTAGAATGAATAGTGGGTGGTGCTCCAGCACCTCTCTCATACACAGTACTATGTCTGAAACCCGTTGAAGCTTGAGAAAACTGCTTTGTTTTTTGAGGAGGGATGAAAGACGTATAAGCGTATGTCGCTGTCTTTTATTACTGGATCGTAAAAGATGTACATGCGGATGTCCCGGTAGTGAAGGGGTTAACATCCAAGTCACGCTAATTCTGGGATATCTCCGATGGGAAATTATCACTGAAGGGGAATTTTTAAGAGATAAATGGATCGGCACTGCCAGGTCTCAATCCTTCGTCACAGTTACCTTCCAATGACTCCAGTCGACGGTCTACCCACTGAGCCATCAATAGTGGTATAAGTTAATGCTGAATCTGTTGTACTTATTTACCTGTCGAGAGCAGGGAAATTATACTTAGCTTTAGCATTATCCCACCTCCACCATGATAGCTCAATGGTACGTTTGGAACACACAGCTTCTATTATGAAATTTTTATTACACCGTGATTTATATACAATCATGAAGCTACAAATGTCGTTTAATAGCCAATTCACGCTACTTTGGGAATATCCCCGATGGGGATTATCACCGAATGGAAATTTATAAGTGATAAGTGGATCGGTACTGCCAGGTCTCAATCCCTCGACACAGTTACCTTCCAAAGACTCCAGACGTCGGTCTACCCACTAAGCCATCAAGAGAGGTATATGTTAATGCCGTATCTGCTATACTTTTTTACTCACCAAGAACGGGGAAATCACACTTAGCTTCAGCATTAACCCAACTCCACCATGAAGGCTCATTGGTACGTTTGGAACACATAGCTCTTATTATGAAATTTTTATCACACAGTTATTTATATATAATCATGGAGCTACAAATGTCATTAAATATCCAATTCATGCAACTTCAAGAATATCGCCGATGGGGAATTATCACTGAAGGGGAATTTATATGTGATAAATGGATTGGTACTGCCAGGTCTCATTCCCTAGACTCAGTTACCTTCCAATGACTCCAATCAACAGTCTACCCACTGAGCCATCAAGAGAGTTCTAAGTTAATGCCGAATCTCCTGTACTCGTTACCCTTCAAGAGTGGGGAAATTATACTTAGCTTCAGCATTAACCCAACTCCACCATGATAGCTCATTGGCACATTTGGAACACACAGCTCTTATTATGAAATTTTTATCACACCGTATTTACATACAATCATGAAGCTACAAATGTTGTTTAATATCCAATTCACGGTACTTCTCGAATATCCCCGATGGGGAATTATCACCGAAGGGAATTTATAAGTGATAAATGGATGGGTGCTGCCAGGTCTCGATCTCTCGACACAGTTATCTTCCAATGACTCCAGTCAACAATATACCCACTGAGCCATCAAGAGATGCATAATTTAATGCCAGATCTCCTGTACTCGTTTACCATCAAGAGTTGGAAATTATACTTACCCTCATCATTAACCCACCTACACCATGATAGCTCATTGGTACATTTGGAACATACAGCTCTTATTATGAAATTTTTATCACACCGTGATTTATATACAATCATGAGGCTACAAATTTCGTTTAATATCCAATTCACGCTACTTCAGGGATATCCCCGATGGGGAATTGTCACCAGAGTGGAATTTATAAGTGATGAATGGACCGGTACTGCTGGGTTTCGATCCCTCAACACAGTTAACTTCCAACATCTCCAGTCAACAATCTACCCACTGAGCTATCAAGAGATGTATGTGTTAATGTGAATCTACTGTACTTGTTTACCCATCAAAAGCTAGGAAATTATACTTAGCTTTGGCATTAACCCACCTCCACCATGATAGCTCATTGGTATGTTTGGAACATACAGCTCTTATTATGAAATTCTATCACACAGTGATTTATATAAAATCATGTCGTTACAATTGTCGTTTAATATCCAATTCATGCTACTTCGAGAATATCCCCGATGGGGAATTATCACCGAAGAGGAATTTATAAGTGATAAATGCATTGGTACTGCAAGATCTCAATCCCTCGACACAGTTACCTTCCAACGACTCCAGTCGACGGTCTACCCACTGAGCCATCAAGAGATGGATAAGTTAATGCGGAATATGCTGTACTTGTTTACCCATCGAGAGTGGGGAAATTATACTTAGCTTCAGCATTAACCCAACTCCACCATGATAGCTCATTGGTACATTTGGAACACAGCAGCTCTTTTTATGAAATTTTTATCACACCGTGATTTATATACAATCATGAAGCTACAAATGTCATTTAATATCCAATTCACGCTATTTACGGAATACCCTGATGGGGAATTATCACCTAAGTGGAATTTATAAGTGATAAATGGATCGGTAGTACCAGATCTCCTTCCCTCGACACAGCAGTTACCTTCCAAGGACTCAAGTCAACGTTCTACCACTGAGCCATCAAGAGAGGTATAAGTTATTGCCGAATCTGCTGTACTTGTTTACCTATGGAGAGCTGGGAAATTATACTTAGCTTCAGCATTAACCTAACTCCACCATGATAGCTCATTGGTACATTTGGAGCACACAGATCTTATTAAGAAATCTTTAGCCCACCGTGATTTATATACAATCATGAAGGAAAAATTTCATTTAATATCCAATTAATATTACTGTGGGAATATCCCCGATGAGGAATTAGCACCGAAGGGAAATTTATAAGTGATAAATGGATCGGTATTGCCGGGTCTCAATCCCTCAACACAGTTACCTTCCATTAACTCCAGTCAACAGTTTACCCATTGAGCCATCAAGAGAGACATAAGTTAATGCCGAATCTCCTGTACTTGTTTACCCATCGAGAGTGGGGAAATTGTACTTATCTTCGACATTAAACCACCTCCACCATGATTACTCATTGGTACGCTTGGAACATGCAGTTCTGATTATAAAATTTTTATCACACCGTGATTTATATACAACCATGAAGCTACACATATCGTTTAATATCCTCTTCATGCTACTTCGGGAATATACCTGATGGGGAATTATAACTGAAGGGGAATTTATAAGTGATAGATTGATCAGTACTACGGAGTCTTAATCCCTCGACACAGTTACCTCCCAACAACTCCAGTCGACGGTCTACCTACTGAGACATCAAGAGAGGTATAAGTTAATGTCGAATGTCCTGTACTTGCTTACCTGTCGAAAGTGGGGAAGTTATACTTAGCTTCGTCATTAATCCACCTCCACCATGATAGCTCATTGATACGTTATGAGCAAGCAGGTCTTTTTATGAAATTTTTATCACATCGTGATTTATATACAATCATGTAGCTACAAATATCGTTTATTATCCAATTCATGCTACTTCGGAAATTTCCCGGTAGAGAATTATCACTGAAAGGGAATTTATAATTGATAAATGGATCAGTACTGCCAGGTCTCAAGCCCTCGGCACATTTACCTTCCAATGACTCCAGTCAACGGTCTACCCACTGAGCCATCAATAGAGGTATAAATTAATGCCGAATCTGCTGTACTTGCTTACCCATCGAGAGCTGGGAAATTATACTTTAAGTTCGGTATTAACCCACCCCCACCATGATAGCTCATTGGTAGGTTATGGACACGCAGCTCTTATTATGAAATTTTTCTCACACAGTGATTTGTATACAATCGTTAGGCTATAAATGTTTAATATCTAATTCACTCTAATTCGAGAATATCTCTGATGGGGAATTACCACCGAAGGGGAATTTTTAAGTGATAAATGGATCAGCACCGCCATGTCTCGATCCTTCGAGACTGTTACCTTCCAACGACTCCAGTCGATGGTCTACCCACTGAGCCATCAGTAGAGGTATAAATTAATGCCGAATCTGCTGTACTTGTTTACCCTTCGAGAGCGGGGAAATTATACTTAGCTTCAGCATTATCCCACCTCCACCATGATAGCTCATTGGTACATTTGGAACACACAGCTCTTATTATGAAATTTTTATCACACCTTGATTTATATACACTCATGAAGCTACAAATGTCATTTAATATTCAGTTCACACTACTTCGGAATATCCCCGATGGGGAATTGTCACTGAAAGGGAATTTATAAATGTTAATGCCTAAGCGATGAATAATTTCCCTACTTTCGACGGGTAAAAAAGCACAGCAGATTCGGCATTAACTTACAGTATACCTCTCTTCATGGCTTAGTGGGTAGACTGTTGACTGGATTCGTTGGAAGGTAACTGGTCGAGGGATCAAGACCCGGCAGTACAGATCCATTTACCACTTATGAATTCCCCTTTGGTGATAATTTCCCATCGATGATATTCTTGAAGTAGCGTAAACTGGATATGAAACGACATTTGTAACTTCATGAATTTATATATATATATATATATATATATATATATATATATATATATATATATATATATATATATATATATATATATATATATATATATATATGATTATTATCACTTTTGTATGTGATTCATTTATCACACGTAACCACAGGTGAAAAATAAGAAGCAGGGTGTAGGTCTGACCGGTTTCGACTTTATTTCAAGCCATTGACATCAGTCCTTCGTCAATGGCTTGGAAGTAAAATCAAAAACAAGTCATTCTACACCGTTCTCATTTTTCACTGTAATTATGTGACATATATATATATATATATATATATATATATATATATATATATATATATATATATATATATATATATATATATATATATATATATACATACACACACACACACACACACACATACACACACATATATATATATATATATATATATATATATATATATATATATATATATATATATATATATATATATATATATATATATATATATATATATATGTATATATATATATATATATATATATATATATATATATATATATATATATATATATATATATATATATATATATATATATATATATATATATATATATATATATATATATATATATATATATATATATATATATATATATATATATATATATATATATATAATTACACGCTTTTTGTCCGGGCGTGTAATTGTTAGATTTTCGACTTTGGCTATTTCTTTAATAAAGCCATTCTCGACAGACCTGATTACGTGGAAAATGAATGTAATCCTGATTGACTCGTCCAAATTTAAGAAAGTCAGTACCCCTGACCTTTATAATATAACCAAACCTGAGGACAAAATCAATTGATTCGTAAGGACACTAAAACAAAATAAGACAATAGACGAAAATACATATCAACCTCTTCGTTAGAGGATTATCTTACAGAATTATTTACGGACTGCCTAAAATACATAAGGAAGGGATCCCCTTAAGACCTATCCTCTCCTCCATGAATACTCCCAATTATAGACTGGCTAAATCCCTTGATCCACTGCTCCAACCACTGAATAATAACAATTGCTCACTAAAAATCTCAGTCACCTTTAAAGATAATATTATTAAACAACACTCGGATCTGTTTATGGCAAGTTTTGACGTCGAATCTTTGTTCACAAATGTCCCAGTGACAGAGACCGTAAATATTATTTTAAATAAGTTGTTCCCCTCTGAGAATTCCCTTTTTAATCACTTTAAATAAAACCCAATTTAAATCATTATTAGAACTGGCCGTTCTGGACACCGCTTTCGTGTTTGACGGTATCCTCTGCAGAATCCTGGACAATTGTCCCCTCCTTTCCCATCCATTATTTTATAAACGCCACATCAATGATACTTTTGCTCTCTTTAGACATGACTACCGAGTTGACACTTTTTTTAGAATATTTAAGCATCCAACACCCCAATACTAAATTCACCGTTGAAAAGGAGACCCAAAACTCGCTTCCCTTCCTGGATCTCAGAGTCACTAGGGATGAGAAAGGTTTCCATACCGGCATCTTCACAAAGGGCACTTTCACGGGTCTAGATACCAATTTTTACAGATCCGATTTTTTTTTATCTTAAAATGAATTCCATGTTTACTCTTCTCCATAGGGCCGTTACACTGACCTCCAGCTGGTCTGCCTTCCATGACAAAATTACGTTTCTTGCCAGGTATTTTAAGAATGAAATTGTTTTCCACTAGTAATATTCGATAGATCCCTTAACAAACTGCTTAATTAGAAGTTAAATCATCCATCCACAGACCTCTATATGCAAGTTTCCCTTACATGATAACAGATTCAGGAGAAAATGTATCAGTCTATTTAATAGAGAACTACCTGCACTTAATCTAAAACTAATTCCGATGAACCCCCGAACTATTGGATCCCTATTCCATTCCAAGGACAAGATTAGCTCCCTCTTCACATCTAATTTAATTTATACATATACCTGTCTCAGCTGTAATCTGGGCACATACATCGGATGTAACCCCCTCATCAGGGGGTCAGTTATAAAACGGGAAGCCGACTATCAAATCCTGATCGGTCGAACATAAGGAATCATAGCAAAACATGTAGGACAAAAGACTTTAGTATCGTGGGAATAGCACCAATTACGGAGGAACTAACCACCCTTGCATCCACAATGATTAAGCTGACTGTTCCTACTCTCAACCAAGTCATCATCAACACAGCTGTTCATCGCATAGTAATTTATGCTTTGACTTTGGGTATCTTTTCCACTTTTTTCGTCCTCTTTGTCAGTTTGCATTGTGCTCCCAATGTGGGCAGGCGTCTTGTCCCCCCTGTCTTTCGCTGTTTGTCTTTTCCCCTCTTTATTCTGATTTGGATGTAAATATGGTATTAATAAGTAAATGTTGTATATACTCCTTACATTATATATACAAGCATTATTTATTTTTAATCGCTTTTCAGCTTGGGAAATGTATCCAGCGATACGGAACGTCGGCTTTTCAATAAGCGGATACAAACAGAATGCCTTTCCATGAACTACAAATTGTCTACTTACTGAGCTCCTGTTCCTGCCTTTGGATATATATATATATATATATATATATATATATATATATATATATATATATATATATATATATATATATATATATATATATATATATATATATATATACATATATATATATATACGTCCTTTAATGTCAATTCACTCTATCGGAAATAATATATTTTCATATATGTTATTTTAAGTTGATAATAGTCCATGGGGATACCAGCGACGGACGAGGAATCAGGACTATAGTATAACGAAATATATCCCGTGGGATCGAACCAGCGACGGACGAGGAATTATCTAACGAAACGGCCGATTTCAATGCTACTAAAATAAATCACAGACTGAAGAGCTTAGGATTAGGTTATGTAAGTGTTAAAAAAATTAGAACTCGGCAATGTATGGAATATATAAAAGTAAATTTTTCTTATCTTTTATGAATAGCTTCAAGTCTTACAGGAGAAACAGTTAACAACTGCTGCTGGCACTAAACTCGTAACGTCCACTCTAAGTTTGTAGCTATTGTTATTTAAGAGGGATATATTTCTTGAAATGCTAGCTCTCAGTGGGGTACTGGCTGTTCCCACTGCTGCGCAGTCTAATGATCGAGCAACTAGACGTAAAGAAACGTGCCAATATAAGGCTTTAATTGCCGGTTCCTCAACCAAACACACAATTTCTAAACTTCCGTTATTAGAAATCCAGCGGTTCAGCAGACGACTAAATAAAACGAAATTTTCAGGGGTTAGCATTCAAGGGGGTCAAATGCCAGCCTATTATCCTGCACCTCCATCGTAAAGAAGTGCATAAGGTAATATGATCTATACCTAAAACGAAGTGCTGAGCCGACAGTATCAAATTGAACGAAAAGCCAAAGACACAGGCACCGAGGCCCACCAAAGCCAGGGGCTTAAGTAGCGGGCATCCAACTTCTATGACAGCAAAGTAGTCAGCACTTATAGTTTGAAAAAATATCGAAACCTACTTTCGATATAATTTTTTCATGTGTTACATTTTTGGAACCCGTAATGCCATTTTATTTATGCCCGTCATATTTTTTCGGTGAGTGTCTGTCGCGACCCACCTTTTAGAAGCGTTCGTGTGAATAAATCTTGCTGAAAAAGTGCGAGTTCTCTTGTTATGGAAAATGGATCGTCCTGCTCAGGTTGAGCGGATCATCCATCATGGTTTAGCAGAGATTTGCGAAAGCCCGCACACAATCATACACGCACGTACACACACGTGTTTGAAGCTGTTTGCTTGTCGCTGCAAATAAATCTTGCAATTGCCGAATTTATATATATATATATATATATATATATATATATATATATATATATATATATATATATATATATATATATATATATATATATATATATATATATACATATATATATATATATATATACATATATATATATATATATATATATATATATATATATATATATATATATATATATATATATATATATATATATATATATGTGTATATATTTATATATACATATATATATATATATATATATATATATATATATATATATATATATATATATATATATATATATATATATATATATATATATATATATATATATATTACCTCCTGGTAACAATTTTTACCCGATATGTATATGATTATAATGAACACAATGCCCTCTTGATCCTGCATTTCTTCACATTTTGGATGTGCTTTTCACTACAGAGCCTAAGACACAAATGGAAAACCAATTGAAGAAATCCTGGCGCACAGGTAAGATTTGAACCCACATCAGGAATATCAGAATGAGGTAGTGTTATCCACCTGACTACCAAGAAAGGTATAAGTCTATTTGCACTCACATCTGTTATCATAAAATCCGGCCCAGGTAGGGGTGTAGTAGATTGGGGATCAAGAGGGTAAGGGGGACATGACACATCCACCCTCTTCCTGCAAACCTGTTTGTCCGTCCCAAGTGGGGCGGGGTAGCTAGGGGATTGGGAGGGTAAGGGAGACATGGCACATCCACCCTCCTCCTGCAAACCTGTTTGTCCACTCCAGGTGGAGGCGGGGTAGGTAGGGGATTCGGAGGGTAGGGGAGACATGACACATCACCCTCCTGCTCCACGCAGTGTAGCGAGCACCATCAAGCTCGTATACATATATTTGTCAAATTCAGATACAATTACTAGAGCTGACATAGACCGACCTTTACTGTCATAGCCAGGTGTGCAATCGTTTATTACTTTTTAGGCTAAATACATGTTTTAGAATCTACTGGTCACTTTGTGCCCGATTCATGGTCAGATGGATAACATTACCACATTCTAATATTTTGGGTGCGGGTTCGAATCTTGCCTGGGTTCAATTTTCCCATTTGGTTCTTCGTTTTTATCAGGACCTTCATAGTAATAAACGTATCTAAAATCGGAAGAAATCGGAAGCTTAAGAGTGCAGTGTGAATATTACAATTTTATATATTACAATATATATATATATATATATATATATATATATATATATATATATATATATATATATATATATATATATATACACATATACACACACACACACACATATATATATATATATATATATATATATATATATATATATATATATATATATATATATATATATATATATACACACACACACATATATGTATTATTCTTTTTTACTGTGCTGGTATTATATCTGTACTATTTTAATCATATCATTAAAAACAAAGTAAAATCCCTCGAGATATTTTGAAGCTTATACGATCCTTATACAGGGGCCTAAGGTGAGAGGTTTTCTCCATGGCAAATGACAATCATTGAGTTTATCGTCCGTAGACTATCGTTATTTTACACACAAACACACACACACACAAACTGGAAAGATAGATCTCTGAACTCATATTGCATTTTGCTGTAGGGATAGTATTTCCGTTAATATAAAAAAAAAATTATTCATAGATCAGTAACAATACGAATAAACTTATCATCACATTGAATAAGACACGAAAATAAATCAAAACTTACCCCCAAAAATATGAAATTAAATGGAATTAGTTTCATTTAATATCTTGCAGATTACATATTTTGCTAATTGGAACAGGAGAGACCACACACACACACACACACACACACACACACACACACACACACACACACACACACATATATATATATATATATATATATATATATATATATATATATATATATATATATATAGTGTCTTTATGTCTATCTGTCTGTCTGTCTGTTTGCTTGTACATCATTGCTGGTCAATCATTTATTGCAAAATATACCCCACTTATCAGTTTTAGAACATTCTATGAGCAGGAAAAAAATTAGTTACTTTACGATGTACTGTATGTCTGAAGTAATATTGGCAAGAAAAGTGATGATACACTTTTCATTAGCTTTCGTTTATCGAATTTCATTTTTTTTTTTTACAGAAAACACATAATCCCGTTAAATTTACTCTAGAATATGAAAATAAATTGAAAATTATATATATGTAAATCTGCAAAACAAAAACGTTCAGGTGCTTAAAAACACCATGCATGTCCGAAGTAACTGGAATTTCTCAGATGGGTTCGTTCATAGAGATCTGGAAGATAGAGTGGGGGCTAGCTGGTTGTGTTATTCCATATCACGATGATAAGATTTACTTGTTTTGCTCTATGAACAGGATTATTATTGCATCATCATAAGCAGTAATGGTCATTATTTTAGTTTCTACAAATTTATGTTTATATTCAAAAGCATTTAAAGTTCGCTGGCGTCAATGGCAGTCAGTGTTGTGACGGCAAAGGTAGGATGAGCAAATCTAATTAAATGGGCAAAAGTATTCTTTATGATGTGAGCCCGAGTACTTCGGGCGGGAAGCATATTCCCGAAATGTATACTGGTAGTGCACCAGCAAATTTCCAGCCAATCACAGCGCTCGCACTTACAGTGATGTCATCACTGTGGGTGGAGCTAGTAGCCAGCGTTCCCACGCCACTTTGCTCCTGTCCATACTATCACCCATATTTGAAAGATGAATAATAAAGATAAATCCTTTAGTAGAACTTCAAAATTTGCTGCTACAACCTATGTTTGGTTTGCAAATTGTATGATCGCAAGAGTCTTAACTTGAGAGCATTACTATGATCTTTCAATAACGTATGATACCTTCAGATGATATCAAACATTGTATCAGGCCTTATTTATCGTACGTACGGCATTCATCTAATGAATAGCTGAGTTTGGGCAGACTGTTTTATCACTCTTACATGCTTGCTGGTCATGAGTACAATGGCCGTTGATAGCGAAGCCTTGAATTTTGAAAGCGATGGATTCAATAACATTGTAATTACAGAAACAAGAGGTTATTTATGTCTCAGAACGAATGTCCATTCTCAAGAGGACTTAGAAGCATGGAAGCAAATCTAATTCAGAAGAACAAACATCTGCTTCAAAGTCAAGAGGTTGTATGATGTTGGAGAGAGGAAAGCCTTTCACCAGAAATTAATGTGCATTCACGGCGATAAACGACAGAAAGGAATCAGGAAAACCTTTACTGGGCAAGTATTGACGTGGTCCAGTTATGCTTATTAATGAAATTATGATAGTGATGATTAGGGATATCGACCATGCTGTGCAGTTTTGGTTATACTAAAGGATGGATATGGATTCTTTGGAGATATGGAGAAAAATGACAAAAATGATTCTTGTTAATATCATACCTCACATATGATGACCGATTACGGAGGCCCTAACTTACTTTCACTGGAAAGATGTCTAGTCCGAGGTGATATTTTGACTGAGTTATCCAAATGTTTCCATAGTCTTAATATGGGTTCTGAAAATTAGCAGTCAACACAGAGCTACAAGCAACGGTTTCAAATTGGATAAATTTCGATTAGGAGATTATATAGGTAAGAATTGGTAGGGGACGCCTGGAATAGGCTTCCAAATAGTGTAGTCATTTGTTTCATAATGGTACGAACATGCTGAATCAATAGGAATGATAAAATCTAAGAATATATACGAAACGAGTTACGAAATGTGAAAACCTTAAAAAAATATTGCAGAAATTAAATAAATCTTCTTGTCATTCAATACATTAAAAGAGACATACACAATAAGATACATGGCGTGATGGTTCAAGAAACTGTCCTCAGAAACATGTGCGCATAATATGAAATTTGTACCTCTTTTGAAGTGGCAGATATCCATCATTTTTTGGGGTCTCTCAATTCCGCACATGGCGTTCCGAGTTACCTGATTCAACCTGGATTTCGATGAAGCATAATTATAGTAACACGAGTTTGTGCAAATATTCAGGGGAATGAAAAAAAAAGTAATTTTGAGCAGAAAATGTTCTATAAACATATGCATTTTAAGGCGACTAAGTGAATAAAGGAAGTGGATTGATAGTCTTTTAAATATGATTCTTTTTTTGCAAGTGATCTAACTTAAACAATTAGCAAAAAACGGTAATGTCTGGCTTTATGTATCAAGTAAGTAGTGTAAATGTTGCTGAGTAACATTCATTTGTGAATGCTTTGTCCTGCAGCCTCGTCACAGAATTGTTGAACCAGCACTCATGACTGGTTCTGATGAATTCTTTTGATGGAGAAGAAGAAATTTTTAAAAATACACTTTACATATTTCATGGGTGTCTAATATTCGAATAAGCAAACCTACCTTTGATATACTGTAGGAGATTCAGCTATGCTTACTTTTTTTTTTTTAATCGGTGTCCAGTGAATACTACTGATAGGGAGGGAAACGGATTCAATGATGCATGCATTTTTTTTTTCTTCAAAACCTAAATAATACATTTTATTCCGAGGTACTTTATTCACATAGGCCTATCGCTCCATGCTCCTTCTCTACGGCACCACCGCTCCTCCCACAGGCGACTCCGACCTCTCGCTACCAATTGGCAGCACTAATGATAACAGTTATTTTAAAATTCCCCTCATCGAAAACTAAGCCTTAAAATGCATATGTTTATAGAACATTTTCTGCTAAAAATTGCTGTTTCCTTCATTGCCCAAAATATTTGCATAAACTCGTGTTACACCCTGTATATAGCATAAGGTTATTTTTTTTTTTTTACATTATATGCTTATATTAGCAAACATCTTTCCTCAATGAAATTAATTTATCCATATTTAAAAGGAAACTAAGCTGAACTACACTACAAAATGTACTACTGCTCATATCATCCTAAACAGTAGTGTCGAATATTATATAATTTTTTAAAGGTTCCTATCTAGTATCTGTAAAGCTGATGCAGGAGTGATGATCTGACTTTATCACCATTTTTAGGCATGACAACCGCACAGGCCACAAGGTTTCGTTTGCTGAAAATGGGTTTGTGTGAAGATTTATGTGGACAGGCTAACCATTCTATAAACCCATCTCCTAAATCCATTGACTACATGCGGCAAGACTGGCTGCGGAATGAACATGGTGGCTTAAATGACCTATCAATGATGAACTCGATCAAAAAGTATGCCAAAGATAACCCTGAGTTAACAATAGAAACAGAAAGATACGGAGACTCTTTTTCAGTAGTATTGGTGACACCATTTATGAAAAGAATCCACAGGGAATTAAGGGAAGCTTAATGAAGTTGTTTTCGTTGATGCTACTGGATGCGTCGACAAGCTGAACGAACACCGCAATAGTCCCGTATACTGTTTCTTTGTGCTGGGGGCCAGCTGCAGGCGCAGCGCCTCTGGCAGTCTTATTTACATCATCGCAAGACGAAGCTACTGTAGTGTTACGAGGGGTGAGTTTAGTTAATATTGTATTTTGAATTACTAGTATTTAAGATATATCCATGTGCATAAACTGGAATTAAACTCGAAAAAGGAAATATCATCAGAAGTAGGCAGTTCTATATACGCAGAAACAAACAAAATGAGGCAAGAATGTTATTATGTGTTATTAGTTAATGGGGCAGGGGACAGGGGGTAAGGTTGAAAAAATAATTCCTATGTCTAATGTGTGTGTTTCACAGGTTTCACGATGGTCAAAAGTGCAGTTGGTGAAGGTGCTTTCTTTGGAAACGGAACACCAAAGAAAGGCGCTAGCAGCAGCTACATGGCGAATGGATGGCTCAGTTGTTTCTTTGTATCTTTCATTTGCTGCAGCAGGTGTGGCCACCGGTGGCTTCTGGATTGTAAACATGGCATCAAGAAGGAAAATCGCCAAGAGCTCATGGCTGTGGCCAAGAAGCTCGTGTATGCTGAATCTCAAACAGAGTTTGCGCGAATTTGGAATGAATTCCAGACAAGCCCTCTTGCAGAGACACATCCCAACTTTACAAGGTATTATCATTAATCAGCACCGTATATTGTTAAAATACCGTAATATAGCGAGTTTTCTTATCTTAGTGTTCGGACACAGTTTTTCAGTGAATTATGGCAAAGTTCTTCAACAAATTACCAGTATTTATAACTACTTCCTCAATTTAGTCTTTTTCTTACACGCTTCTTTTTTTTATGTTCCATCCTTTCTTGTCTGTCAGTCAATTTAGTGGTTTGTATTTCTTTCAGGTACCTCCATTTGTTAGTAGAAAGGAAGGAGGAATGGGGACTAGCCTTCCGAGCAGGTGCATTGTTGAGGGGGCATCACACCAATAATTTCTCTGAATCTACAATGTGTATAATCAAGGATATTGTCCTCAACAGGTAAATGTTATATAACTAACTCAAATGCTTTATACTGCGCTACAAACAGGGGCGTCATTTCAGATTTTCCTTGGGGGGGGCAAGAGCAAGCAGACTTAAACAGACTGAAGTTGGGTGGGAAACTGTATTATCACCAAAGAAAATTTATATTTTAAAGGAATTCTTACTTAAAAGTATTTCTATGGGCTTTCTGAAGCCACATGAGCAAGGTATCTTATAAAAATATATATATATATATATATATATATATATATATATATATATATATATATATATATATATATATATATATATATATATATATATATATATATATATATATATATATATATATATATATACATATATATATATATATATATATATATATATATATATATATATATATATATATATATATATATATATATATATATATATATATATATATATATATATATATATATATATATATATATATATATATATATATATATATATATATATATATATATATATATATATATTCAACTCAACTACTATTTATTCATCTCCTCATCACTGATATATTTTGTGTAAACATCAACAAAATGACTAGGCAGAAAATAAAGTAAAATACTGTTGACAAGTAATATATTTGTATTATTATAGTTGCACACTTGATAAGAAAATATGAGTATATATAATTATTCTTTACATTCTTAAATTTTATGAAAATATATAAACTTACACCATAAGTCTTAAATGTACTATTATTTCTAGCTGGCAATTCTAGGCATTAATGAAAATCATAAACCAATCACAAGTATTTTTAAGGAAATTATTATATTATGATTATGAAATTCAAGTAGTAATGTGATGTCGAGAAATATTAAAGTTCAAAATTGCAGTTCTATTAAGAATTATTCCAATGGTACCTGCGGTGTTTCATGTGACCAAAATCATTCACTAATTCTTCTAAATCAAATGATTTAACCATATTTTTTTCTGTGGCCATCAACAACAACGAAGATAGACGGCTATCCCCAGTTGTTGTTCGCAAGTAGTTTTTTACATTGTTTAATACAGAAAAAAAACTTTCATTACTAGCAGTAGTGACTGGAATGGTTAACAAGATTCTAAGGATAGCAAGCAACTCAGAAAAAGCAATTGGTAAAGAATTCAAAGCGGTGTACACCTCGATTAGGTCCTCTTGTTTCTTTTGTTGTAAGAACACCTTTGCTGAATTAATTTGTGAAACTAAGAGGAATGTATCAATGTGTGCACTATAGTGATTTGCAAAGATATTTAGTTTATTCTCGTCAAAGAACTGCTTTGATTGGCAATCAAATGCAGAAAGAGACTGAAATAAATCAATGTTACTAGTAAACCTACGGTCAAATTCAGCAGTGCACCTATCAATTACTTGCAAATACAACTCTGTCTTTAAATATTGTTTTAGATTGATGTTCTGCGAAGAGATGTTAATTGCTCTTGTCGTTTCCCAAGTGTACTGGTTGTGGAGGTACTCTTTCAGCCTGTTTGATGTTTGTTGTATCCTCTTACTGCGGCTTATTCCCACTGTGGCACTTACTTCTGGTACATGAATTCCAAGTTTTCTAGCAAACTCTTGTGCCTCATCATACAACTTATCATATTCACTGTCAGCTCTCATATTAGCTAAATTTGTCTTCGTAGATCTGATCAGATCAACAGTCCTAACAATAGATATACCTTTCTCTTGAAGTTGCTCTGACAAACAGTTTGTTTGTATGAACAATTTCTCTGCAACAAATAAACAAAATATAAATCTCCAAGACTCCATTCTTAACTTTAACCCAGATGCTTCCATAGAAGCTTCATTGGTTGACTCGGATAGGAATCCAATACTGCAAGAATAGCTTCATATCGAACACGAATTTTGTAAATACTCCTGTACCAATAGAACCATCTAGTTGCAACTGTTCTTTCTAATTCTAATACCTGTAATCCAAGCTCTTTTGGGATTTAACAAAAAGCTCATGTCTTGAGTTGCTATTTGAGATAAAGTTATATAAAGTTTGTATGGTTGAGAAAAATTTGCTAATTCATCGAGATTCTTCACACAATCAATGAGTACTAAATTGAGCCTGTGCATAGCAATGAATGTATATGGCATGGGGCACCTTCTCTGCTACACGAGCCTGAACTCCTGAAGCCCATCCACTCATAACGCTTGCCCCATCATAGCATTGTGCAATGCAGTTAGACAGCTCTAATCCTAATTCATCCAACTTCTTCAGAATAAAATTTGCAAGGGATTCAGCATCAAGCTGTTGCATATGATAGGTGCCGCAACACCTTTCCTGGATTTTTTCACCATCAAAAAACCTGATTATCAAGCATAATTGTTCTTTTCTTGATCGATCTTTTGTTTCATCCACTAATATTGCAAAATACTTGGCTTTCTTAATTTGTGTAGATACAGTTGTAAGAACTTTGTTCCCAAACACTTGTATTAGGTCATTTTGATACTCAGGAGATGTATAGTGGCCGTACCTTGATTCCATCTTCTTGCGCAAAATCTCATTAGAGTCTGCTAACATAGGCTATCTAGTATTTCACTAAAGTTTCCTCTATTATCCGAAGTTTCTGATTCATCATGGCCTCGGAATGCTAAACCCTGCCTACCTAACAAACTTGTGACACGTAGCAAACATTTCACATGTTCTCTGTTAGCCTCCACTTCCTTTGACCTGTTAGCGTCAAGTTTATCTTTGATTGAACTGTCTTTTTACTACTCAACTACCTTTAAGTTCAACCATCCACTCATAGCATTAGCATGTCTATCACTTTGAGAATGTTTTCTAATAACTCGGAGGAATCCTTCCATTTTCTAAAACCCACATCAATAAATGTTCGTTTACCAAGGATCTCACCTTTCCTTTGCATATTACCTGCAAAATGTCTACAAGCAAAACAATAGACGCTATCCTCTGATTTAGAATATTCAATCCATTCAAATCGTTTATAGAATCCTACATTAAATCTCCTCTTATTTGTTAGAGGAAATATACTAAGTTTAGGTTGTATTGGATTTTTCATATCTTGATGAGCTAATATCTAGGGGATGTTCTTGTCATGTTCAAATTCACAGACAGGAGATTGAATTTTTGGACGAATATCATCACTGTAACAAAACAAAGAAAACATTGGCTGTAATGTTTAGAGATACAGTGAATATGATAATGTAGATAATCTATACAACGAGTCAGTTTTAATCTAAACAGTTTTGGGTGCGGTATCAAATCAAGAGTTAAATATATTTCATGCACTATAAAATTTATGATTCATTAATGACAAATACGTAATATATAATTTTATCAGAAAATCTTTAAGAATATACTTTAGCAATCCTCCCCAGTCACCCCGCCCTCCCCCCTCACATTGTTTCATTGGAAATCAAGGTAATGTCTAATTTATGAATAATTGAAGTTACCTGAAGGCTTTATCAATTTTGACTCCCTCAGCCAAAGCTCGGAGCTTATCCCATGGCTGCTAACCATGAAAAATAATATATTGGTTGTCTAATTGAGTTTACTTACCGTGATGTGGAGGACTCTGATCAATATCTGCAAATTTCTCATGTTCATGTTTAGTTTTTTCTGTTACTATTTCAAGTTCCAAATGTTTTCATGTAGCTCATCTTCTTTCTTTTTCTTAGTAAAAACCCTGTAATGGTCTGCTGTGATTCTGAACGTTTCATGATCAGCTGTATCTATCAATGAACCCAGTCCTAACAAAGCAAGCATAAATATACGTTAGCCTATCATGTAGAC
This sequence comes from Macrobrachium rosenbergii, assembly GCF_040412425.1. Lineage (NCBI taxonomy): Eukaryota > Metazoa > Arthropoda > Malacostraca > Decapoda > Palaemonidae > Macrobrachium > Macrobrachium rosenbergii. The sequence goes on along the minus strand of NC_089754.1, from coordinate 5,273,548 downwards.
CTAGGCACACAGACAGATCATACAAATGTATCATATGTTTGCATAAACATATTGTATAGTTCCCAAACATAAATAAATATTTTTTTTACTAAAGTCATATATAGTTAGCAATTACTAAAATTATATCTAAATATTTACCCGAATCTAAGCACAGATTTTAAAGACGGTTGTAAGACGAATCGACACAATCACATAAGAGTCGAGACAAGAGACTGCGTCCGTAGCTTATCTTAGGGCTACTGAGGCCGCAGGCGTGAACATGATTTGAACCTGTACTGTTACCGTATGGTACTCAAACCAAGTCAGCTGATCGTAATGCAAACTAATCTCTTAGGCATGATAACTACCTAGTGATGTTACTGATTATGAATAATGAAAATGGATTAGTTGTTGTAAAGAAAATTTAGACTTTTGTTGTATTTGGAAGAACAATATCGTTTGATACTTATAGTATAGAATACTCCAGAATAGTTTGGCTGTGAACATCTGTATATCTCGCGGACAGACAGTTAAACGTGAAAATTAATTCCATCAAAATTTACATTTCATTGGCTGCTGAGATATCCTGACTATGGCCCTGTCCAGTCACCCCAGTGTCCATTAATGAAAATATTATATCTTTTATTATAGTATCTTAGACTATATACTAGTCTATATATTTCATGGACAATCATAAAACTAACTCCATCAAATTTTTCATTGGCTACTAATGAAAATAAATTCAATAATGTACCTTAAATGTAGCCTAGTATGCTGTAACTTAGTCTACTTATCATAGAATTTAATTCCATTAAACAATTTCCATTGATTGCTAAGAAACCCTAAGAATAGCCTTTTCCATATATTGAAAATAATTATTATAGTAAAAAAGAAAGAAAAAATCTAAAGTGTTGTTAAAATGATGACACGTTTGAATTTGAAATCATCAAGAATATTGGAAAATTATAATTTTTTGAGCTTGGGGGCAAGCTGAGTCTTGGGGGCAAGCTGGATCTTGGGGGGCAACTGCCCCCCAGCCCCCAAATGACGCCCTGGCTACAAATTTCCATATTGTGCTATAACATAAACAGTACTTTGGCTTGTAAAACGGTTGTGACACCATGAACTTAGATAATGGTGCACAGTATATAAATCTGACTGTTTTAATTAGTTTTTTTATATAAATATGATGAAATTAAAACAGCTGTACTGTAAATACTTGTAACAGGAGAAAATGTTGTATTATTTCTTCTAATGTCACACTTGTATAAGTGACTTCAGGATTATCCTTTACCTCTTTTACCTACCCTTCTAGTGTGTGGTCAGGTCATATTTTTGTATATGCAAGGTCATGATTATCGTTTTTTCCACTCCATTCCTGTCAGAATATTTTACCTGAAATTATTTCCCCCCCTAGCTAGGAGAAATAGTAAATAATATTGAGGCATTGCCATTTCCCTAAATTCCCGACTGATTCTTTCTTTCTGTGCTATTTTTCAGGTGCAAAGCTTACAACACTTTACACTTAATTGTCTTTATGGCAGAAATTTTTGATGCTTATATGAAGCAGAGGCTGGTGGAAGTGGCACTTGGCAGACGGCGTGTCAAAAATCTAGGCACATTCAGCAAGATACCTGCCGAAAAGGTGATGCACCTAGGAGGCGCAGAATACCAAGTGGAAAGTCAGACAGAGGCAGAGAAGCATTAGCCTATCCTGTGGATCTGAATGTTGGCATGTGCACGTGCATTGCTGGGGAGACTGGAGCTGCTTGCAAACACCAAGTTGCAGCTGCAGAAAAGAAAAAAATTGTCAATGGTTCCACAAATGTTCCCATTGACCACACCCAACAGAAGATGGTTAGTAGGAGTAGCTCTCGGCCCAGAAAAAGTTCCTGGCGAAAATTTCTTTGAAAGTTTCCTGGAGACTGAAATAATTAGTTCACCAGTGAATATAAGTAATGAGGGTAAAGATAGTAATGACAGAGACATAAGAACAGAATTAAGCAGCACGTCAGCAAAAACCAGCAACGAAAGTTTAGATACTGAGGACGGACATGCATGCAATATTGAGGATCCGCAGCGGTTCCTTTATGCTGAAACTCCGTTGAGGACTCCTCCACTATCGGATACGAGTCCTGTTGCAAAAACTTTAGCGCAAGTCGTCGAGCATTTTGGTAATCACGACACTGCACAGGCTTTAAGGAAAGTACAACAGAGGCTAGCATCCGTCAAAACCACCAATCAACTAAATAGCTTGCTCCATAGCATCGGTTCGGAGCTGCAAAAAGGTAGAGGCCGTGGAAAAATACCTTGTCAGCCCACCTCCATTTCTAGAAGAGGACCTGACAGACCAAGAGGTGTAGCTCCCATTGGTAAAGGACAACTGAAGTAACCTGGCCCTGAATGTTAGCGAAAAGGTGGCAAATGCTAAGTCGCATGGATCAAACCACTAAATAAAAATATATGGGAACTTTGTTGTTTATATTCCTTTCCTTCTGTACTGTACTACTTTTGTTGGGTTAAATTAGATTTTTTTTTCTGCTAGGGAATCTACGTACATAGCTGTAATCCACAATGCTGAATCCTGTGAAATATATATATATATATATATATATATATATATATATATATATATATATATATATATATATATATATATATATATATATATATATATATATATATATATATATATATATATATATATATATATATATATATATATATATGTATATATATATACATATATATATATATATATATATATATATATATATATATATATATATATATATATATATATATATATATATGCAACAGACGAATTCCGCGGTATGTAGAGTCGAACAAGGAACAGGTAGACCAGTACTTGGGTAAACATAATTTATTGCAACTAGTTTCGGGGTCTTACATACCCCATCATCAGGCATCCAAAATATATACTAAATAAACATAATAAAAAAAGCACTCACTAAAATAAAATGAAACACAGAACTAATTACCAAGAATTAAAATTGGACAGTACCGTTAACTTACAAAAGGAAGAGCCAAGAGAAGAATAAAAGGCAAATACAAAGATAGTTATAAACGAAATACACAGAATTAAAAACAAAGTAACTCAACTGACCGTTCATTATTACAGAGTGATGGTTTTTCTCTGATTGTATACAAAGTTTCTATTGTGGTTAGCTCCACATCACCAGACTTCCTACTGGCTATTATAGAAAAAGAATCCATACTCAGAGGATGGTCATGCTCACGGGAATGGTCACGAATGACACTAAATGCTTGTTTGTTAAGCGTCCTGTTTGTTCTAATTTTTTCAGTTTTGTTTATTATGTATATATTTTAGATGTCTGATGATGGGGCACATGTAAGAGCCCGAAACTAATTGCAATAAATAAAATTTAACCAAGTACTTGTCTACTGTTCCTATATATATATATATATATATATATATATATATATATATATATATATATATATATATATATATATATATATATATATATATATATGAATGCTCTCTCTCAGTTAATAAACCATGAAAAGAATGGTGCTATATGCTCTTCGTTAGAAAAAAATTATGAATGTTGGATATTATTTCCTTAGCGATGCACTAACTATACTTTGATGTAAAATGCAAGAGTATGATAGTATTTTTCTCATAGTATTTCTCATAAGAAGCGCGTAAGAAATCCACGCTGAATCCTAAAAAGGTGAGCTCTCTAGATATAGATATATCTATCTATTTCTGGGTTTTTCTCTACAAATAAATCCAGAAAAGGTAGGCTAAGCTGCTTGAAGCTTTCCATTGCAAATGTAGTTTTTACATGTTGAGCATTAAGGTAGTCGATGAATGGTGCAGTATACTCTTCTTTTTAAAATATCTTGTAAATATCATATACGTAATGTTTTTAAAGGTTAAATACCTTAAGCCTGCTCGACAACCTTTTGTTTTTGTAAAATCTCATACGTATCGTAGCAGGTAACAGGATTTCCCACAGGCAATCCCTCAATTTCTTTTAAGTACATAATATATGATTAAAGATGAAATAGTTGTATTGTGTTACCATACTTGCACAAATGTGCAAATTCATATTTCAATAAAATTGTAAACGCATTCCCATTATTTTCATGGCTTCCTTCATCAAGATATTAGTATAGAGAGGATAAGCTGGCCGCTAACTCCACCCACCGTAGGTAACGTCACTACGAGGGCGAGCTCTGTGATTGGCTGGAAATTTTCGAGTGCAATACCAGTACCCATTTCGGGAATATGCGGGCAGGGAAAGCACTAGTCACTGGATACTGGCATACCAGCTTTCACACTTTGATGACTTTGACGTTGACATGGATCGAGTGCTAGTAGCTGTTTACAAAGCTACTGTCATTAAAAGAAAATCTTTATCAAGGTTAAAGTAACCAGTCAACTTGAAGATTTTCTGGCTACGTTCCCATTACACGCAGTTCGGATTTAGCCTATACAGCTAACACGAATGCATTACTTTAATTACCTGTGCAATAGATATCGAGTTATGTGCGGCAAAAAATATTTTTACTTTACATAGCTTTTTTTTTGTGAATTATTCGTGGATGAAAATCGATTTCCAAAAGTAGAGACTACATCAAGAAAGCAAGAATGACCATAGCGTATGGTTGAAAATTTCCACTTCTTTTTACAATATTAATGTTGAGCAACTGTCGATCGAATGAAATCAAGATTAGGGTATGAATTTCTTAGAGGATTAACTTGAATACTATGGTCTCATCAAATTTTATCTAGTATATTGGAGCACAATCTTGGCAGCCATATCACCCTGTCTCCTAGGAATCTGTGCACCGATCCACCGCTCTTGCCACTGCCTTTTCCCATCACAAGTCCACAAGTCCACCACCAATATTATAATTCTCTCTCTCTCTCTCTCTCTCTCTCTCTCTCTCTCTCTCTCTCTCTCTCTCTCTCTCTCTCTCTCTCCACTTCTAAAACATACTTTAAAAATATATTATCACTCAATCTCTCAAAGAAAATATAATGAGTTGAATAATTATAAATAGGCCTATGCTTTCACATAAGCAGATTTTGCCCTCTCTCTCTCTCTCTCTCTCTCTCTCTCTCTCTCTCTCTCTCTCTCTCTCTCTCTCTCTCTCTCTCTCTCTCCTTATAGAACATATTTAAAAAAATATATTATCTCTCAATCTCTCAAAGTAAATATAATGAATTAAGTATCTCTATAGATAGGCCTATGCTTACGCTCTCTCTCTCTCTCATCATAATATTGCATTCATTCCTGTATTGTTCCTCACGATTTCCACTGGATATTGCCAAAATTTTAAAATATTTTCTCTCATTATCTAAGATCCGTTTCCAGTTACGCATGAATTTTATGTCATTTTAGTGGCATAACATCACTTATGAGTAAGGTGTCACGGTAGGTTTTAAAGAAGTATGATCAATATTCTACTCTGAACTGACGTTACCAAACCAACATTAACGAATAATATAGAGATTGTTACTGCATTCAAGTATAAATGAGTATAGGACTTCTACAGAATCTTCACGGTTTAAAGTTACTGCAAATCTAGAAAACAACAAACACGATAACTCTGAAGCTCCCCCCACCCCTTTCGAATGGCCAGGTTTGGTATTATTGAGGAATACTCGTATGTGTTCGAAGATTTAAGAAAACCATCTTCACTTTTCTTGTCGATAGTAAGTGCGCAATTTAATACCATATTTGTACATGCATAAAATAAGAAACGATTGAAAAGATGCGAGAAATATGTCTGTCAATTGATACATTTCAAAAGATTGTAGTATATTGTGGAAAGAAATGTGACATATTTCTTAGACGCAAAGTTTTGTTGCTTGATTTTCATTCTCCCACACAGACTGTTTTAAAATAACTGCGCGACTATAATTTGACTCATAAACGATCATTTTTATTAGATCTTTAAAATATAATTTATTATTAATCTGTCATAGTCTTAGAATGTAATAAATAATATTCTACTCAATTTATACTTAAGAGAGAAATAATATTAACTGAAGAAAAAATGTGACTATCTTTGTATTTATGTCAATGGAAAAGTATACGTTGTTTGTACGGTATTGAAGCCTATTATGAAAAAATATTTCTCTCTCTCTCTCTCTCTCTCTCTCTCTCTCTCTCTCTCTCTCTCTCTCTCTCTCTCTCTCTCTCTCACACGCACACACACACATTTTTATTGTTTTAATGCAGGAGCAGTTTTTCCCTAAAATTCACGACAGTTATTATCTCTTGGCGTTAACAAAATCTGTAATTATGCAATTATCATGTGACTCAGTCATCAATATTCCTGGATACGCGCGACTGAGCTAGCCCTGTAACTTGTCCCACCGCAGAATAAACCAGTATTGTTATTCGAAATATACAAACAGGCTTGTAGAACAAACCCAAAATGCCCTTAACCTGCCAAACTATGTAGTTTCTTAATAATTACGTTTATTACAACTGGTAATTACATAACACTACATAACTTAGCTTTTAACTCGCTCTATGTGACAGTATAATCACAATTCTGAAACAGTGTGAAAACAAAACTGTGAGATTCGGACAACGGGACAGTCATCCAATCAGCGGCAAGCAGCTAAGTTTGCCAAGTTTAAATCTTCCTTCGTACATCTTGCGCAGGATGAGGTCGAGAGCGTTTACAAATGAGCTTAAATTAATGTTATTTTCCTTTGCTAGCTGTATTAAGGCAGACGCAATGAGGCTTCTGGAAACAATACGTTTACGTGTTATTATCATACTCCTGTTGGACCAATTAATTCTATGTGGTTTTTCACTTGGGTGTGTAAAAAGAGCATCATTCAGCAGTTCTTACTGAAGAATTATACTGATTTGTTCGAACATATATAATTCATAACTTGCCTGGGCCAAATAAAATGAATCACAGTCCATACATTGGATTTCATAAACAACGTTGTTACTCTGGTGAGGGCATTTACAAGAGCATGTTATCACCGTGTTGTAATATGAAAATATTACTTTTGCATTGTATATTGTTTACATTGATTTCATGGACCCGAAGTCGATGAAATAAGGCAAACAAAGGGTGTTCTTAGATCATTCTGGCTTTCTGTAACTTATAATATAATCATTTACCAGCATAATGTATAATAGCAAGCATCCAGCATAAAAGCTGGACAATAAAAGCATCCAAAATTACCTATGAACACCCTTTGTAGCCTTATTTCATCGGGTATGAGTCCATCAAATCAGTGTTGAAAATAGTTTATGTAGATTACATTAACACTGAATATTTTCAACATTGATTTGATAGACTCAAAACCGATGAAACAAGGCTACAAAAGGTGTTCATAGGTAATTTTGGATGCTCTTGTTGTCCACCTCTTAGGTTGGATGCTTGCTGCTGCAATGCTGTTAAATCATTTGTTTGCCTTATTTCATAGTCGGGTCCATCAAATCAATGTGAAAAATATTAAATGTAAAATTAATCTTTCCATTAATAAAAAGACTAAAGAAATGGCTAATAAGAAATTGTGCTTACCATAATAAAATTTATTGTTTATAAATATCATGTACAGAATGTGACACACCTTATTTGGTCCAAACAAATAAGGAATTAAACGCCAGAAGAAAATAACGTAAATATTCCAACTAGGGATGGTTAAAAGAATAATTCTCATTTTACCGCATAAAACTGATTGGTCCAATGGTAGTAGGAAAACAGACTTCAAAGATATTGTTTACCAGAACCTCAGTTAGTCATCACTACTTCGGCTAACAAATAACATTCGTAGCCCTATTCTGCTCAAGATGTTCGAAGGAGGTTTAAAAGAGAAATTAAATAACACCGATAATCCTGGTTACTTCTGGCCTGAAGACTTACCCCAAAAGTAATGATTGTGTATGCGTAAATATGGTTTATATTCATTTTACCCTTATATAAGCTGTAGTTTGTAAGTCTTCTTTGTAATCTGTTGTTCCATTGTAAGTAGCCTGCTTGAAAATGCCTCAGAATGAAGGCAAAAGATATATATATGTATATATATATATATATATATATATATATATATATATATATATATATATGTATGTATGTATGTATGTATATATATATATATATATATATATATATATATATATATATATATATATATATATATATATATATATATATATATATATATATATATATATATATATATGTATATATATATATGTATATATATATATGTATATATATATATATATATATGTATATATATGTATATATGTATATATATATATATATATATATATATATATATATATATATATATATATATATATATATATATATATATATATATATATATATATATATATATATATATATATATATATATATGTATGTATATATATATATATATATATATGTATGTATATATATATATATATATATATATATATATATATATATAATGTATATGTATATATATATATATATATATATATATATATATATATATGTGTATATATATGTATATATATATGTATATATATATATGTATATATATGTATATATATATATATATATATATATATATATATATATATATATATATATATATATATATATATGTATATATGTATATATGTATATATATATATATAATATATACATAATATATATAATATATATATATATATATATATATATATATATATATATATATATATATATATATATATATATATATATATATATATATATATAAGTAGGAAAAAGGTGCCATTTGGCGTCCTAGCATCCTGAACATTTGGCGTCCTGAACATTTGGCGTTCTCAAGAAAGGGTGTCATTTGGCGCCCTCAGTTATTATTTATTTTATTTTTATATTTTTGGTGAAGAAAATAACATGCAATTTTATTTTTATATTTTTGCTTTCGAAAATAACATGCATATATAAAAAAAAATTACGTAGTAAGTAGGGGAAAAGGTGCCATTTGGCGTCCTAGCATCCTGAACATTTGGCGTCCTGAACATTTGGCGTTCTCAAGGAAGGGTGTCATTTGGCGCCCTCAATTATTATTTATTTTATTTATATATTTTTCGTGAAGAAAATAACATGCAATTTTATTTTTATATTTTTGCTTTCGAGAATAACATGCATATATAAAAAAAATTACGTAGTAAGTAGGGGAAAAGGTGCCATTTGGCGTCCTGGCGTCCTGAACATTTGGCGTTCTGAACATTTGGCGTCCTTAAGAAAGGGTGTCATTTGGTGTCCTCAATTATTATTTATTTCATTTTTATATTTTTGGTGAAGAAAATAACATGCAATTTTATTTTTATATTTTTGCTTTCGAAAATAACATGCATATATAAAAAAAATTATGTAGTAAGTAGGTGAAAAGATCCCCGAACTGATATGAGAGAGGCCCACTGAGTGACTCTCCAACTGTCGCATGACTGAAGAGATGAATCAATATAAACTATCTGTTATTAATCCCACTTTAGCGATAAGAGTCTGATTAGGAGGAGGAGACACCTTGCCAAACATATCTGAACTGATATTAGAGAGCCCCACTGCGAGACTCGACCACAGCTGTGTGACTGATAAGAGCAGAACTGTTATAAACTAACTGTTGTTAATCCCACACTATCGATAAGAGTCTGATTAGGTATCTGCTGCTGATATGATTTAGACCCGCCGCGCGACTCATGAACAGGTGTATCACTGATAAGAGTTGAAGCGTTATAAACTATCTGTTATTAATCTCACTCTATCGATAAGAGTCTGATTAGGTATCTATCTGTTATTAATCCCACTTTATCGATAAGAGTTTGATTAGGAGTGACGTCCCGGTATATAATGTATGAGTTTGGCGAGACGGACACCAGTTCACAGAATGCGTAGCTATACTCCACAACATCCCGCCAGCAGAGATGGGTAATTCCAGCAGCTCCAGCAGCGGCGATGACAGCTCGAGCAGTAGCGAACAGCCAATGCCATGGGATTTATTAATACCATCAGTGGCAAAGAAATTGCGTAGGAGGAAGAGTAGCGCTAATGGCGGAAGAAGAAGAAGCAGTGAGAGAGGTCAAAAAGGATCGAACCCGAGACGCATCCCTGCAGGAGAGAACACTACTCTCAGCTCTGGTAATAATAATAATAATAATAATAATAATAATAATAATAATAATAATAATAATAATAATAATAATAATTTAATTTTTCATATATGATGCAACACCAGTCTACATGAATATTGCCGCTCTTTTTACATATAAAACTTTCCATTTTATAATAAAAAATTCGCCATAGCCATTCCTATTTTGCAGCCTCTCCTAACACCCACACTACTCCTCTGCCGAGCGAAGCAAGGGTAACCTCTGTAGGAGAGAACACAGCTACTCCTGTATCTGGTAAGAATAATTCATTTTGACCAGTCTCCATAAAATAAAACATTGTCACCTTTTACATATAAAACATTCTTTTGATACTTTTAAAATTCACTACAGTCACCCTATTTCGCAGCCTCCTCCACCTCCACTTCGAATGCCTTCATTGCACCTCCACTGCTGACCGTTGCACCTCCACCGAGTGAAGCAAATGCGATGGAAACATCTACAGCGAATGCTGGAAGACATTGTCGAGAAGTGGTGCCAAACAGCGAGTGTCCCAGCAGCAGGAAGCACCATTGCTTGACAGGGAAGGAGAGGTAGGCAACCAGATTGTGAGTGCCATCACATACTCGGCTGTGGTGGGAACGCACGTCGATGTGACAACGGCACTCAGACTTAACCGAATGCAACTCGCCGAGGAGGTTATACGCGCTCTCAACAACCTGAATGTAAATAGTGCCATGCTATACTTGTGCATTGTCATCAGCAGAGAGAGAATGACAGGTGCCAGTGCCACTCGTGAAACTGGTACTTTTTACATTAATACCCTACCAGTGTTAACATTGGTGGACACTGCGCTCGATGTGATAGACGAGGCTATCGAATATGTTGCGAGCAATCTGGAAAGTAGACTAACCTTGAGTGAAGGTTCAGGTTGGCGCATCACATTGTTGCCCAGTGTACAGATCAAGATCTCCCGGCGAGAACTAGTGAACATGGCCAATTTTCGAGAGTATCCCGCAGGAGTTAGGGGCGGTGGACAAAGCTCCAAGAACACCATAAAACCCTCATACAATTCTTCTGTGTTTTGGGTTCCCTGCTCCGATCCCAAGTGATGAAGGGCGACAGTTCATGTCGAAGGAATTCCAGGACAGCATGGCCAGCCATGGCATAAAGCATATCCACTCTACTTCTTACCATCCCGAGAGCCAAGGAATAGTGGAAAGATTCCATCAGACCCTCAGCTTTACCTTAGCCAAACTCAAGCACGATGGAGGAGCAACCTGGAAGGAGAACCTCCCCTACGCCTATCCACCAGGCTCCCTCCGTGACCCTAGGGTACAGCCCCTTTGAGCTTCTCTACACTCACTCCACCCAGGGCCCCCTCGACATTCTGTTCGAGACCTGGGCCAAACCAGAAAGGGCGAACTGGGCGAAGGACCTGCCTAACATCCAGCAGAACCTTCAGGCCACGTGGGCAGTTGCTTAGGCCATGGAGGCAGCAACATGAACGGGTCAAGCTCAAGCTTGACAAAAAAGCAACTACTCAATCCTTCAGCATCAGGGACCAGGTCCAGGTACTCTGAGCAGGTGCCACTTGCCCCTTGAAGCTCAGTTTACGGACCCCCACAAAATATTGGGGAAGTGAGGGGCCCTGAACTATCTTGTGGACTGCAGGAGAAAGGGAGCAAAATGGCTACATATAAACCTGTTAAAGCCCTACCTAAATCGAGAGGAGAAGGAGGCCAGAGAAGCCCTTCCCACTCCCAGGGCCATCATGGGCACTGTCACCATGATGCCACCCCCCACAACAAATTCCGAGGCCTTACTCAGCCTCGAGACCATTACCCCAGACTTGAGAATCACCAGCATCAGGATATGAAACAACTGTTAAGCACCCACCCACAGGTAACCCAGGACTGTCTCAGATGCACCATCATCCTGGAGCATACGATACACCTGCGGGAAGACGTCACCCCTATTGCCCAAGGCTACTGTTGAGTCAATCCACAAAAAAGAAAAGAGGATCAAGGAGCATGTGCAACTCCAACTCAGTCTTATCAAGGACAGACACAGTGAGTGGTCCTCCCTAGTGGTCTTGGTTCCTAAGGCTAAGGAAGAAGGGGGGGCAGGGGGGAGACAGACTATGCATAGGCTTTTGCAAGTTGAATGACATAACCAAACCAGAGCCATATCCCCTCCCACAAATTGAGGCCTGTTTCGCCTGGGCAGTGCCCCCTTCTTGAGCAAAATCAACCTGGAGGAAGGATACTGGCAGGTGCCCCTGTCCAAGGAATCCCTCCCTCTGACTGCCTTCACCACTGGCCTCTACCAGTGTAAGGTGATGCCCTTTGACCTTAAGAATGCACCTAGCTGTTTCCAGAGGCTAATGAATAAGATCCTGGCAGGAATAAAAAACTGCATGGTGCATCTATATGACATAGTCACCTGTGCCCAAATCCTCTCCACCCTACGAATAGCCAGTCGAGGTTGGCCGAGATTACATACCTCGGTCACTGAGTAGGAAGCAGTAGACTGATGCCGAAGGACGCCAACATTCGTGCCATTCAGGATATGCCATACCTGAGGACCAAGCAGGAAGCTTAGTGCTTCGTAGGAATGGTACAATACTTCTGGTGGTTCATTCCCAACTATGCTGATGCTGCCACTCCTATAACTAACCTCTTTCAAGGAAAATAAACCTTCCGTTGTCCACCTGAGTGTGAGCAAGCATACGACCACCTAAAGGCCGTATTCATCAGTCAACCAATTCTCCATACACCCTACTACGACCGGACCTTCTCCCTGGCCATCGATGCCAGTGACATCAGCATTGGGGCAGTCATGTTCCAAGAAAAGGATAAGGTTAGGTACCCAGTAACCTACTGTTCCAAGAAGCACAACCCAGCTCAAACCCAATACAGCACCATTGAAAATAAATTCCTGGGTATGATTCTGGCTATGAAACTGTTTGAATCCTATCATGCTGATCATAAATTCCCCTTAACCATCCTTACTGATCATAACCCCCTTATGGAACCAGAATAAGCACCTATTGCATTGGTGTCTCGATCTCCAAGAATGCAATTGGAGAATTGAACATATTAAGGGTACAGACAATGATATAACTTGTTTACTTTCCAGGCATCAGGGCTAATACCCCTATCAATGGTGCCTTGCTAACCCCCCACCCTCCGAGAGTAACGCGGCACTCCCTCCAGAAAGTGTAAGGTACTTCCTTCCCTGCAGCTATCATTACTTCACCTTTACTATTCTTACATTATGATCACCCAAAGCGCCAACTGCCAGATCGGTTGGCCTCCATGAGTCCCTGACTCTCAAACCATGCAGCTACACACTTGGAAATTTGAATTGTACTTAAATCAGAGCCACTATGCCCTCGAGACACTAGTGACATGTCTGGCACAGTGCCCCATCGTATCTAAATACTGTGGCACCACCTAACAGAAGACTACGAGTACTGTAATTGTACCACCTCATCAAGGCAACTAACTTCATGACTTTGCATAAAAAACTTAACTCTATATTTAAGTGCATGATTAGCTACTAGTTACTACTCTAATAATAATTTTATAACATTACCTTATGTTGTAAAATTAAGTTATGAGATATAAATTCATAGCGTACCTTTTCCACATAATTTGCTATCCACGCTGCTTTGGTTTAACCACAAAACTTACTCAAGTCATTAACGTCCAGCAACGGTTGCATTCTGTGATAACATAATCATTAACACTGATGTGACATAACTTGCAGTTAATTTACCAAAGAAATACTAATCTTAAGTCAGTTAACACAACCAATGGTTAATAACAGAGAAGAATTCCTGAAAGTTAATTTTACTTGCTTGTAGACATTCTCACCCAATTTAAGGTGTGATATGTCAACTTGTTAGGGGGGTGTGTCAACAAGGGATACTCTTCCCAAGTCAACTTGCCTTTCAAGAACCTACAGTAAAATCAATTATATCGCTGTTGACAGTAACAGTCGGTTGTGGAGGAATTCCTTCTTCTCTAAAGCTCTCTTTATTATTCCCTTGGCAGCCTTTTATTCCCTTCCCCGAACTTGTGACTGCATTAAGCTCTTTTCCAGGTCACTAAACCACCTTGGAGACAATGCCTTGCTCACCCGACAGCCACAGGTGCTACTTAAAGGCAACACTGAGCCAGCGCTGTGGGACACATAGTGACGGCGTTCTGCGAAAACATAGAATTGAAAGCCAGATGAACCACGTGGCGCCCAGGCCAGCCACGAGGTCACGGCACTTGACACGCAGTCAGAGAGCTACCCATGAGGTTAGGGCAGCATGCCAAAAAGCCATATATCCCACTACAGAAAATGAGCAAACCTGGCGAACGGGAAGATTAATCTGGCGGAAGCATAAATAGGCCTGCACGACCCATGCTCGAGAGACACACACAGAATGGTGGCAATAACAGAGTCACTGCCCCCTGGCCTCCACTCCATCTGAGCTCGACCCACGTGGCTGAATATCCAGCCCAGTATCTTTTCCAGTGCCAATTTCCCAATCCCCCCTGTACTGGTACATCTACAAAGACTCATCTCTCCTGACTAAGGCAAAGTGCCAGGAATCTGAGGTTTTTTTTCCTAAAAATTTTGCCTTACAAAGAGCAACTCTTACCTAGAACTGACTTCGTTATTAACTTGTGTCGTAAGTGATTCAACTGTGTTATATAACCGAGGATCCATGCAACCCTCAGCGCAACCTCAAACTCTTAATTGCTGTAATTTGCCAAGTAATCGTATGCATTTGCCATTGCAAAACAAAGTTCTATCACTGTGGACCCTCTGCTTCGATTATGTTTTCATTGCTATGGAGAACCCATTGCAATTCAATCCATGGTGCCCTTGAAGTGGAATCCCAGACACCTGAGTTAACATCTTTTTCCTCATATTTTGTGTTCTGGCAGGACCCTGTTAACCTGTCTTTATTCTCCTTATCTTCTGATTGTTTCATTGTAAATATATGTGCTTTTAGTTAACCTAAGAGTTTATTCCCAAAGCCCCTTTCCCGTAAGGCCTTCAGCTTATTTTCTCAGTCCACTTAATTAGTCAGATCAGCCTTCTCCTTGTGGTAAGTTTACTACCCTAGACTTTGAATATATATATATATATATATATATATATATATATATATATATATATATATATATATATATATATATATATATATATATATATATATATATATATATATATATATATAGTGTGTGTGTGTGTGTGTGTGTGTGTATGTGCGTGTGTGTATACATGTAAAACACCTGGAAATGCTCGAGTGTATTTCTGTGTTTTTTCTTCTTTCTCTTTTTTTAGTGGAAGGATTCTGTACTATGGCTGTCAAACAGGGTTGTAAGTAAGTGTTATTTTTTTTATTGTTAATTTTAGTGTCCGATTTGAAGTGAACAAACCTGGTTAAGGGGGGCAAGTGGAATATTGTTTTTTTTTTATATAGCACTGCAACTGGTATATCAGATGTTGGCAGTAGTGACATCATCCCCTGAGTGACATGTCAGCGATGTCATTAGTTTGGGCAGAGTTTCTTGCCTTCTTCCCATCCTCTATGAAGTGCATGTGAATTTTGGGCATGGCTTATGTGTTTCATTTTCTTTAGCAATTGGCTGTTCGCATCAGCATTTAGGGTTTAATAAGGGGATTATCTAATTGTTGTATTGTCTCTGGAGGCTTAGATTATTGGGAAACAATCTATTTGACGGGTGTTGGGTTATTGTGAGTAAATATTTCTTATGCGAGTGAGTGTACATTTCTTAGATTTTTTAAACTGGGTTTTTTATAGCTACATACGTACATGTTTTATTTTGGGTACATACGTACATGTATACAAAGGGAAAAGCTGTTCTTGTAAGCTTACTGAGCAGTTTTTGCCTTGACGACTGGAGAGGCGGGCTCGTCTCAAGAGGTTTAGCGCTCAGGTTTTTTTTTTTTTTTCTATGTGCTCCGGCAGATCATGGATGATAAGGGGGAGATATTGCACTGAAGGGAGGGGAATGACTTCGCTTCTTCTCTCTCTCTCTCTCTCTCTCTCTCTCTCTCTCTCTCTCTCTCTCTCTCTCTCTCTCTCTCTCTCTCTTCCATTTGCTCGAGTCCTGTTTTCTTTGTGAAAGGGTAAACTTCTGTTCTCGTTACTTGAGGGTGGACTGAGTTTTTTTTTTTTCTGTTCTTGAAGACTCGATGTTCATCTTGACCTACTTTGCGGTCAGCTGTGCGCTCGACCCCTCTGTTTTTTCCCCATGGGGTTTTGATTTAATTGTGTGTTTAATTAGTGCTTTCTTTTGATTTTTGGGGATTAATTGTTAGAGTAAAGGGAATTAACATTGTAGGTTTCTTCCTGTGTGGGAATTTTTCAGGGAGAATTGTCTTTTCTTCTTGTGCTTTTTCTTTAATGGATTTCCTTCCTCATGACTTGGGAAATTCTGTATTGGTGATTAGCCGAGAGTGAGTTACCAGATTTATTTACGAAGGGGAAAGCTGCAAAAATGGCTAAAAGAGATATTGATCAGAGCTTCCTTAGGTCCACCTATGGCTGTGTAGGGCGCGGAGATTGAGTCCGCGGTTTGATGGGTTTTGTTGAAAATCGGGAGAGCCAAAGGTCAATGGTTGGGTTGAGTTCTTGGGCCCCACAGGTTCGTTGTTTTAATTGTAATATTCTGGGACACATTATAAGATTTTGCCAAGTTAAATATTTTGGCAGTTGCAGGAGTTATGATCACCCATGGTGGTCTTGTCCGTCTCTTAGACAGTATAATGGTAGACCTACATTTCAGAATTTTGGTAGCTTAGGTAAGAAAGTTCCTCAAGGGGGTTCAGCAAGGTTTGAGCTTGAAGCATCATAGGAAAAAGTTCAGTCACTTAGGAATTTTTTGTGTAAAATGGAAACCAGACAGAATCTGTCTGATCCGTTATGGGGTTAACGAACAGTACTTAATGCTACAGCTTTTACGGTTCAGGATAGGATTAAGAAGACTTTAACATGGCTTCCATTGGTGAGAGACTTTGAGGACTTCTTTAAATGGGTTATTGGTCACAGTTGATAGGATGAGGGGGAGACCTAGATGTTACAATAGCTTTGTCTTCCTGTCAAACTACCTTGTTGAATATTGAGAAAGAAGTGGAATCCGTGTCATCGGAGATTCAAACACAGATTAAGGCAGTGGTTGCCACTTCTAAGGGGGAATTTTTGGAGATATTCTACCTCTCGGGTCTTTAGAACTGACTTTAATGAATGCAGCATATCTTTATGGTTCTCAGGTAAATTTACTGGGAAGAATTTGTATGGGTAGTATCTTAAAGTTAGTGTACCTGATAGGGGGTTGCTTGTGGAAGTTCCAGTTAGTAACTTGAAGTTGTTTCAGAGTTTTATTATAAGACCTTTCCTTAGTGATTTTAATGGTTCAGTAATAGTATGGGATAGTGAGGAGACTATGTACCTTTTGGGTTGACTGTTGACATGACTGACTTACGTTATACACCACTTCCTCACAGCAGTGCCTTATGGAATGACTTCTGTGAGCCTCAACAAATACAAGTTGGACATGGGGGGCCATCTACGTTACGCCTGCAGGTTTCTACACCTGCGCCTTCATGAGAGGATCCATGGTTTTTTGGAAAGATGTCAGGCATGATGTCTACAAGTCGCTGTCATTGCTGGGAGACATCTGTTTGGCACAATGGATTTGTGGGTGCCACATTCGACATGGGCTTGTGCAGTCGCAAACTGTTCTGGTTATTTAGATCGTCAAGAATTCAATATGTTAAGAGAAACACGGACTTGTGCAGTCGCAAGCCATCCAGGATATATGGATCATCAAGAATGCAAGATGTGAAGTGATGCGTTCTACAATAAACTGTTTATTGGAATAACAGTTGTGCATATGAAACAAGTAACTTTCGTATCTAGTGCATATTGTTGCTATGATTTTTGAGCTGACCTCTACTGAACTTTCGTTATGGATATTTGTCGTACCTGGGTGGGGACACCCAGGGGTAGGTGGGCCGAGCTACTATTAAGATTTAAGGTTACTAACTGCTGGCCTGTGAAAAGGTGTGTCCGGTGCAGGTGGCCTTTATGTTGATGTTGGTATTTTCCGCTGTTAGATACAGCGGGTATCTGACATGTTCATTTGTGCCTTCCGATCATGGCCAAGATGCATGGCGACAATGTGACAGGTTGATGGAAGCTTTGTGATATCTGTGGATTCAGAAGGCATGGTCCTTCGAACACTGAACTTGACAGTGACGTCACGCTTCAGGGAGGGGTTACTAAGTGAGTGTGTGCATACGTGCACTCTCTAAGTGTATATTATAGAGGAACCATACAATGGGTATTCACTTCGATTTGCAGCTGGTGTGATCGCTCTTTGAGCTGTGTTAGGGAATAAGAGTAGCCACTGTGAGGAATGGTTTCCATGGCCATAGAATGTGAGTAAGTTAAGTCATTAAGGGGATCGGCCGGTTTCCGACTTTTTAACGACAGGTTGTTGATATATAGGGGTTTGTTAAAGGATATTGTGTGGAACTTCTGGGGAAAAATTTTTGTTCAGTGACCTTAGGTTTTGTGACGCCAGAGCATTTTTCGGCCAAAAATAGCCATTTTCAAAATGCATCTCCTCCTTTGCTTTTTGGTTTTAAGGATGAGATTTGAACCGTATAAAACACATATGGATTTTGATACAAAGCCGGAGATTTTTGATTTTTCAATTATTTTTCGAGATATGAATTTTTATTTTTTTATGAATTTTCCTGGAAAAATTACAGAAAAAAATTGCCAAAAATCAGAAACTCAAAATATTAAAATCCCCAGCTTTTAATTAATCCACCATGTTTCCTCATATTATATATGAAATTTCATTTAGATTGGTCCAATACTAAGGGAGGAGATACATTTTGGAAGGTGAAAAACTTATGTTTTGAGAAACGGGCCTTCAAAGTTTTAGTTACATAAAAAAGTAAAAGGGACTTCAAAGACTCTGTTACAATTAATTCTATGGTTTTAATTTTTATTTTTAGGTATTAATTAATGCAAAATGATTATAAATAAGAATATTAATTGATTATTTATGTGCCTAAGACACATTCTTATAAATTTTAGGTTCCTGGTCCCCTGTCTGATCTTGCTGCAAGGTATTACTCTAGGTATCATAGTTGCCTACACTTTTTTATTAGTGTCTCGAATCCATCCCTTGCCAAATGGATCCTGGGAATTACTTTTTCATTCACAATTAGGGATTCGTGATTCAAGTAATTCATCAAGTCTTGCTTCACTTATTATGATCATTTTATTTTCAGGATCGTCTATAATATCAGCCTCCAGAGCTACTGCTTTCTTTTTCTAAAATATCTTTGCCCTTTGGTAGTGACGAACAAATAAAGAGGCGTTTAGGGGTGGATGTGGTTGGTCTCTGGTCAGCAGAGATCGCTGCCTGCGCCGTTTGATGGGCGACAGCTCTCTCTCTCTCTCTCTCCGTCGCTCCATTCCCCTCTATGGCACTAATTTCTTGAACTCTTTCTTCTACTTCTCGCCTGGACTTTTCCACTTGGCTTTTCCGCATTCTAGAAGCATGAAGTGAACTCTTGACCTTTTAGGCACGGCGAAAAACAAAACACCGCAGAAAATACAGAGTTCAGTCAAAGCTAGCGAGCATGAAAAACGTGTCCTTCTAGCTTGGAAGTTTATACGCAACTCGGTTACAGTCGGCGTCATGGTATGACGTGTGCGTTGTCATGGCTAGGAATAACTAAAAAGGTGCCGAGTAGGATATTATTGACATTATACATTTCATTTCAAAGGAAGTTTTCGTAATATATATCGCAAAAACTATACCAGACTAAATCATTTGCGCTACTGGTGTTTTATGGGTATATAGTTATTGTTACATTTTAGGCCATAACTAGAGAAATACAGCAAATTTTAGCATAATATTTCGTGGACACATTCTTGAACCCTATACGAAGCCATAGAATTTTTTCAGCAAATGAATTTTTTAAAGATTATTGGTTTTGTTTAGGCGGCCGATCCCCTTAACACTTATATCTTTTTCAGACATTATGTGGAATACCCATTTTACATTGCAGTGAAACCCCTCTGTTCTCCATTATGCATTTTTCCATTTTGTTCTCCATTATGCATTTTTCCGTGTTAAGTGTATTTTTTTTATACACCATTTCAGGTTTTAATATAAGCTGTGTTTCTTTTAAAAGGAATTCTGGTTGAGTCCTGTGAGGATGAATATTTTGGAATGGTATTTTTTTTAACATACTATATGACATTTAATTTGGTCTGGAGCAGAGTTTCCCAAACTTTTTCAGGCTGGCGCCCCCTTGGCTTCAGATGGATTCCTAGCCCCCCTCCCGCCGATACACACACGCGAGTATTATTATTTTTTGGGGGCAGGACGGTGTGCTTCAAATTGAAAACAACAATATTAAACTCGAAGATGTATTTCACAAACAATACTTAATTTAGTAAACTTGGTCTTCACAATTACTGTTAATGGGATGGGTGTGCTTGGCGCAGGGATATCGGTTTCTCCACATCAGGCTGGAACTCACTAAGAAGTCGTAGGTCCCCACGTTCGGTAATTTTAAGTCTTTTTTTCTTTTTTTGCTTTTAATTGCTTAAAATTAAATGCTCTTAATGCCACCCTGTCGCCCCCCAACCGCCCCCCCGATATCAATCCACCGCCCCAGGGGGGCGGTACCGCCCACTTTCGGGACCACTGGTCTAGAGTAATCATGAACTTTTTTTGTTTGGTGACCAGGGTGTTAGCCACTAGTATTGGTTGGTCTAGAATAATTAATTTGACTGATTGTGAGTCTGAGGTTTCTCTAGTTATGACTTCCATGTCTGCGGGGTGTTAGAAACCCCATTTCATGACCGTAGCTGTTGCTGAAATGCCTTTGTTAAATTTGCAAATAAATTCTAGTTTCGTATCTCTGCATTTTTTTCCAGTAGGCTTTTGATCAAGGATAGATACAGTGAGAGGAGTCGACGAGAGAGAAAGAATGTGCTGACATAATCCTGGCCATTGCTACCTGAGACTCTTAGGGATGTAAGATGATTTGACACTGTTCTTAAAACAGATGTAGAAAGAGATTATGACCATATCTGACCTTGTTTTAGGACATAATACATATATATGTATATATACATATATATATATATATATATATATATATATATATATATATATATATATATATATATATATATATATATATATATATATATATATATATATATATATATATATATATATATATATATATATATATATATATATATATATATAAATATATATATATATATATATATATATATATATATATATATATATATATATATATATATATATATATATATATATATATATATATATATATATACATATATATATATATATATATATATATATATATATATATATATATATATATATATATATATATATATATATATATAATATATATAAATTCATGGTACTGCCTTTTTAAAATGTATATCTTTCCATGATTTTCATATATTTACTGTTCTAGTTACCATGTGTTCTGAGTAATGGTAATAATTGTTGAAGTATCATAATGTCAGATCTAAATAGAGTTAATAATTTAGATAAACTAACAGCATGATTTAGAATTAACAATACACTTTTAATAATAAGTAGTGGGAGAAAGAGAGACTCAAGTTAGACCAGATTTTGTGTTTTGATTCAGTTGTCATCACGAAAAATAATGTGTTGACAAGTGAGAGAATAGCAGTCTAGTCATGTAAGGTTTTGTCTCATACGAGAAAAAGATGAATGATTTTGCAATGTTACTTGTGTTCCATATGACTTTCTGGTAAAAACGTGTACCTTTTTGAGAAATATGAACAAGTGTTGCTCTGAAGCACATGGCAATTGCATCATGTGCTGTTTTAATGCATTAGTTTTGGCCCCAAAACCTTTTGCTCTGGAAGTGATGTCATCTTCCTCTTCTAGAATTTTCTCTTGTATCTCATTCCCAAAATGCATTAATAAGGACGTCAACTGATTGTTTAATTTCCTACTGGAATCCTAAAGTTTGCTCATTCTGATTTCAGAGAATGTTCGTGTGGTTCTCTCTATATCTCTCTCTCTCTCTTGAAAAAGAGAGAAATTATTAACATAAAATATTTGTGTAGTCACTGGTATTAATCTTAGCTTTTGAGATCTGAATGTAGGAAAAGTATGTAAAGGCATCTAACAAAAAGTGTTTTGTGAATCTCAAGCAGCTGCATTTCAGGTGATTTTGTGAAAGTTTTCACAAGCTCATGTAAGGTAAAGTGAATTTTACTTATTATTACCATGCTATAATAAGGATTGAGGAATTTTTGCCCTAGTGAAATTATTATTGGTAAATCTTTTGTGTATTTTTGTGTTCTTGTGTCTGCAATTTCTTAATTTTCACACTTTATATATTGGTGATTTAACATTTATTTACCTAGCAATTCAAGTATTTCTTAATAATTTGACATTGCATACTTGATTTAATTTTCATTAAGATTTTTTTTTCAAATCTTGAGTAATTCTTAATAGTTTAAATTTTGCTTGATTAATTTGATTTCCTGAAAAATTAAAGTTTTGTGATTTAGTTTTGTTTAATAATTTAATCCAAGAATTAATTAAATTTCGTGTTGTTTTCAAGTAATAGTAATTTTTTTAGACTGTGAATTCTAGTTATAAATTTTGAATTTAAAAATTATTTTTTATATCTAAAATTGTTTAAAAACAGTGTTTCATTTATTGACCACCAGTGAATGGGATTAAATGCGTGCATAAGGCAAAGTGATAAACATGTTTTGTTCCTTTAGTTTTGCAGAGGTGAATTAAGACCAGGAAACAGTTAAAGCTGTTTGATGATGTGATGCCCTTTTACTCTAGTATATTTCTTGTTTAATTGTTGATACCTCACACTTGTTTTGATACACTTAGTTTGATTTTTTAGGTGATTAATAAGCTTTTTAAGGGATTACTGTTACTTTTAGGTACTCAGTTGTAGTTTTTATTGTTATGAGAGTTAGGTGTCTGGCTGAAGTAGGGCAATTTTTTTAATTCTGTTATTAGTTGTGTAATAACAAGGTACTTGGTACACTTCATGACAATTATGTAATATATATATATATATATATATATATATATATATATATATATATATATATATATATATAGAAATCATCAACACACAATCACGTGTGGAACAGAAATAAATTTCTGACTCACGTCGGGATCAACCCAGGTCTCTCAGGTGGAAAGCAAGGGCGTTATCCACTGGGCCATACAAGTCTAAAAGAAGTTGGAATGAGAGCAACATTAGGTAACTGCTTGCATACCAGCGAGTTTTTCCCAACTTCCCGACTCAGCAATGACCCAACAACATTTTATTATATATATATATATATATATATATATATATATATATATATATATATATATATTCATTTAAGGATCTTTCCACCATTGTGATATGAGGGCTTCAAAATTTAAAGTCCTTATATTGAAATTCCCCATATATATATATATATATATATATATATATATATATATATATATATATATATATATATATATATATATATATATTGGGGAATTTCCAATTTACAAAGGACTCATAACGTTTTGAAGCCTCAGTATCACAATGGTGGAAAGATCCTTTAAATGAATACTACTATGGGAGAATGAGAGGAAAATTATATCATGAATCTTAGAGACAGGAGAACAAAACGAAATTCCTGATCCAAAGAAGCCCGTTGACCACCAATGCCAACTAGGAATGTCATCAACATGTCGATCTATCACCTAGACAGAAATATGACTTGTGCCGTAGGCTATGTGTTAAATTTCGCTTTGCCAGCTTGTATGACGAACAGGATAGAAATTACTTAAGGACTGCGCAATTTGTTAAAGTATGAGTGACCTTGTCAGTGGAGATGCGTACATAATTAAGGGAACTCTTTATGGAAATAAGACAAAACCAGACACCCCAGATGTCCCTAAAAGTTATGGTTGTCATAAATGGATTGAAAAATAATAAAAATCTATTCATATGGCGAAAGTCAACAATTCTGGCGTGCTGGTAATTTCTTTTAAAATGCAAGCATAGTGAAAAAATGGATAATCTTTTGGGTGATTAAAATACGGACTAAAATTTAATAAAAATCCTGTAGACTGTGTGAACAATAATTGTAATAGAAAAGTTAATGAGCTGTTAAAAGGAAATAAAAACTTAATAAAAAAAAGTTGTGTATGATCACTCCATCGCTAACACGTGTGTTTGGAACAATTTAAACTCACTCAACTAATTTTCCTGCTTGGTCAATTATTCGTTCAGTTGGTTCCGCACCTTACAATTTAGCTGAGAAACTTGGGCATTCTTAACCCATAGGTTGGTACCATCTCTGATGCTACTATAAGGAATAATGATCTGATAAATAAACTTTATAATATATAGATTAATAGACTTATGAGTTTTGCAGCGGTGTCATTATTCATGAAGGTATCTATCGACTATCTGCTGGAGTTTTTATCGGATATATTGGAGAACAGACAGCTGGATATACCATTTCCCAAGGACCCTCTAACAGTAAATAATTGATTAAATAATGTTTAAAATAATGTAAATTTGAATTTAATGGGAAATTTACTGTGAAAATTCTGGTATGGCAAGGAGTGATCCAGTATTGAGTAATTTGTACATGGAATTTTTGGAATATTAATCAAAATACGCAGGCATGTTCAAGATGTAATTTGCATTTGGCCAGGGAACGAAAATGTGAATAACTTCTTTGACAAACAAAAGGAGTTAGTACCATCAATTATATGCACTATAGGAATGGAAATGGATGATTGCCTACTCTTTTAAAGTCGACTAATATATACTGTAGACTAGTAATGTGTTTAAATACAATTTTTACAGAAAAACTACTAGTATTTCTGCCAATGTTCATTTTTATTCTGGTCAAGACTTTAAAAGTAAGAAATCACTGCTCACAGCCACATTTTTAAAAGCATTACGTATGCTTATCCCTGAATACCTGATGATGAAATAGTTATCTATTAGGAATGCAGGCAAGAAATCGAGATATTCTGACTTTGTTATACAATGCATTAAAATCGGCGAAAAAACTATAAAAAAGTAATATAAAATATAAACACCTGCTTATACTACCTTTTAATAATAATATGAAATATATCCCCATCTTCCCAATAATTTTGGAGTTAATGATGCGCTTATGAAGAATAAAACAATGAAACGTACTTATTAAAAATTCTTTTACAATACTAAAAGATATGTATATCAGATTCTATGTAAGTCTTGTTATAAATTTTATATTGATCCAACAGAAATACCACTAGAAAAGAGAATAGAAGAACATAAAAAAATGTGTAAGCCATGCACAAGTAAACAGTGGCAGGGGTAAAAAACAGTTTATTTCAGTAAAGCACTAGAAAGAAACATCATTGAGCCTAGTTTTATGAAAGAAAGCATTTGTAATATGAATGTCAATCAAGGCATGAATAAACTTGATCCATTAATCTCAAAAGATATGGCGTATGTAAAATGTTTAAATTTTAACGAAAGGAGTAGATATTCATAAAAAAAGGATAATCAAATTTGTAAACAGGATACACGACCCAAACACATATTAGTGTGTTGCTCCACTCCCTGGCACCTGTCACGTGTGGATTTTTATTTTCCAATGGTCTGTATGTTTCTGTTACCCCACACACACACACACACACACACACACACACACACACACACACACATATATATATATATATATATATATATATATATATATATATATATATATATATATATATATATATATATATATATATATATATATATATATATCTATACATTTCAAATTTCTACCACTACTTGTCAGTCCTTCGTTAATAGCTTAGAAATATAGCCGAAACTGGTCAAGTCCTGCAACCAGTCTTTTATTTTTTTTCTCATTACAGTAAAGATTGATATATATACAGTATACATTATATAATATATATATATATATATATATATATATATATATATATATATATATATATATATATATATTGTTAAGAATAAACATTCTTCCCTTCCTTGTATAGTAATTTCAGCAATCAAATTCAAATTAATCTGTTGTTTCTCTGTCTTTCGAATCGGCGTCTCGGGGAAAACTGCCGTTTTTGAACCAGTACCCAACCGTTAGTTAGGTGCCAGTACTCCTCGCCCCCCGCCCCCCCCAACATCGCGCTATCCCGAAGAACAATACCAAACCCCCTTTTCACCCCATCACGCGATGGGGGAGACATGTAGGGATTGGGAAGGGCAGAAGGGCATTTAGGGCTGTGGAACAGGTAGTTTTGATTCTATAGGCATATAAAGATAAGTGTGCTTTTCCCATACCCTCCTTGCTGGCTTTCTTGGCTTGCTTGCAGGTACAGCTGCCCCCCGCCCCCCCAACGCCAATGTGCTCTGCTTTTCCACAAAGCAGAGAGGGAGAGACCTCCTTGACCTCATCTTGAGTGGACACTTTGTGAGTCCCTCCATCTCCGCTGGTGTGGCGATCGTCGACGAACAGCCCAACCGATTGTAGGCGCCTATAACAATCTTAAAAGGTTCGTACGTTTGCGAGTAGTCATTTAGCCAGCCCTGTCCCTTGTACTTAACTCCTAATTTCCCTCTCTTTTGAACTTTTAACCTCTTCCTCCACAAAACAATCTTCCCTTTGTCAAAATCTTGCCTGTATCCCCTGCCTTGCCATTTACGTACTTGGAATTCGAGTAACGATCCCGATAAACAATCATTTATCCCTCCACCAGTGCAATCTAAGGGCTATTTCAGTTATTTAAGTTAAATAACCAAGTGGTAGTTAACTTTGGGCGCATATAATTACTTGTCCATTGTTAACGCACACGCGGCTCTGAGTCTCAGATCATATTTACGGGCTTTCATCAAAAGCACCTTCTAGGATACGTTATGTGTTGTATTTAAGAATGTGTTGTGTTATCTGCAGTAGGAAGATTCCCTTCCCTTAGTTTGAGCAGGGCTAACGCAAACGTTTCTTTCAGGAGGAAACGAGACCCGTGGCACGATTGCAAAATTCCATGCTTCCATTCCTGCCACCCAAATCTAATCAATTCCTGG
This sequence comes from Macrobrachium rosenbergii, assembly GCF_040412425.1. Classification (NCBI taxonomy): domain Eukaryota; kingdom Metazoa; phylum Arthropoda; class Malacostraca; order Decapoda; family Palaemonidae; genus Macrobrachium; species Macrobrachium rosenbergii. The sequence goes on along the minus strand of NC_089754.1, from coordinate 5,246,237 downwards.
TCGTAGTTTGGAGAAGTTTCCGTTGTGCCAACTATTTCCATGAAGTATTTCCTCCATCCTGGAACACCATCAAAGGCATTACTATTCCACGTAGTCAGGGCAGACTGAATGTGCTTATTATCATTGAACTGATTATTGCAGACTGAATGTCAGTAGTATCATTGAACTGATTATTACAGATTAGCCCCGTTTTATCCATTTACTTGTTGCCAGTTCGTATCATTATTGTTACTGTGCCTATTCTGAATCTGTCCCTCACTGATCATGTATGGTGTCTAACTGTTAATTTACTAATGTTAATTTGTTAATTTTCTATGAATAAATCACTGTAAATTGGCAAAGAATTCTAAATTCCAATATGGCGACCTTCCACCTTAAATCATAACTCCAGGAAAATTGTGAGGTAAGTCTCATTAACTCCCCTTTTGCTTACAAACTGGACTCCCTTGGTTTTGTGGCACCATCAATTATAATTTTGTGTGTAAATTCTCATCAAAACCAGTCCAGTCTGTAACACAAATATATATATATATATATATATATATATATATATATATATATATATGACATCTTTATCACACCATATATTATATTTATATATATATATATATGACATTTTTTATCACACCGTGATTTATATGCTACATTTATCATATCAAATCCGCTACCTCTGGAATATCGATGAAGATTATCACCGAAGGGAATTTATCATATAAAGATATTCCTACAAATATAGCATATATATATATATATATATATATATATATATATATATATATATATATATATATATATATATATATATATATATATATATATATATATATATATATATATATATATTATATATATATATTAATATCAAATTCCGAAGGTGGACCATGGAAACGTATTCATCTCTACAATTCTTTATTTCCAACGTTTCGTAATAAAAAGCTTTATTATCATCAGGGAATCTGTTAAATAATGAATAAAATTACTTTAAAAATTGCTCTTAAAATCAATAAAATCCATAAAATACTTCAGTTAAAATTAAAATAAAAAAAAAAAAAAAAAAACAAAAAAAGCAAATTCAAAGACCGCTAACCAACCTTATACCAAGAAGGCAGAAGACAGAATGCATAAAAAAGTTTAACTCAGGTACAGCTGAGTGGGAGGAGGTATAAATTTAAACTGGGGAACCAGTTGTTTAATAAATAATGATTCCAGGATAGGCAGTTCGTATGAGTTGTTTGGCCTATGATACAGAAATAGTTTCTATATAGAAAATAAAGAATTATGTAGAGATGAATACGTTTTGGTCCACCTTCGCGCTAATGTATACCACTGGCCGTCGCCTACTTGTTCTTTTTATATATATATATATATATATATGTATATATGATATATATATATATATATATATATATATATATATATATATATATATATATATTAGTAGTAGAAATATATATATATATATATATATATATATATATATATATATATATATATATATATATATATATATATATACATATATATATGAGAAAAATAAAAGACTGGTTGCAGGACTTGACCCTATATATATATATGGTGTGTATGTATATATATATATATATATATATATATATATATATATATATATATATATATATATATATATATATATATATATATAAATATATATATATATATATATATATATATATATATATATATATATATATATATATTTATATATATATATATGTATATATATATATATATATAATTCTAATACCACAGTGCCCTCTTAACTCCTGGAATTCTTCATCTGCATTTTTGCCCTTGATTTTGGATGCTGATGTAACTATGAAGCCGAAAATATCCAGATATACATATAATATAGTATATATACATAATATATATTAAAAAATTTGATACAAACACAAATATATATATATATATATATATATATATATATATATATATATATATATATATATATATATATATATATATATATATATACAAACACACAATAGGTAACTTTTTTTGGTTCTTGATATTGGAACTTTTGATTGTTATTCTTATTCTATGTTTATATCACAAATTTATTGGAACTTTGTTACCCACCAGGGACTTGTTAGCCCTTTGTTTATGTTTCGGAGTAAATGAACGGGGGGAGGGGGTGGGGGTCCCGGATCGGATTTTTTTCCCAGTTTTCTATGGCATGTTTAATAAGCGTATTTTCAACGTCTTTTGTTATTTCCATCTTGAAATAGTGGTAAATAGACAATGCTGAAACATGGTTTGCTCTTTTGTGCCAAGTATCACCAATCAAGTAGGATTTGGGAATTCAGGCATTGCTTGAAAAAACCAGCTTCAGCTCTGTCCTGTCGCGTAACTTGCCCTTGTATTATTTCGGCTGCATTTCAGACTTTCGCCCGAAATTATTTTGTTGGGTTAATTGATTGTTTCTGATGTTCATTGAGGTAGAAAATTAGTAGTTCTAAGGATACTGGACCCTCCTTTATCTGACAGTTATGTGGAACCACAGTGGAAAACTTGGTTTTGTGTTGGAGGAATATGCAAAACTAGTGAAATGCTGGGATTCATTCTAACGTCCCCATGAGACTTCTGCGTGTTCTGATTCTTACTAGGGCGAGGCTTATTGAATGTTTTCAGGGTGAGAACATGTCCTTGTATTTCACTCGTTTTGCGTTTTCCCCCGTCATGAAAACCCAGATTCTCATTATGATCTCCACAAGTGCAGGCTATAAGGAGGTTCAGAATCTAAAACTAATAATTTGCCCATGAAATGAATGTCAGAAACGTTCAAAGCACACATTAAAACATAGAAAAAAAATATATAATCTTGTAAATGAATAAGAGAGATATATTATTTGATGTTAATTCCATATTTCCCAGAGTACTAAAATTTTCTTAAAACTAATAATGATCCTTATTAAACACAATCCTTCTGAGATATTGATGCTAAAATTATTAATAATAAATTCTAACTGAAGTTTATGATAAAAGAAGATGTTTTAATTTTTACTCGAATATACCACTTCATATGATTTCTGGACTCATACGCTCGCAGATTTCTAGATTTGGAAATAGTTGTATGGGTAGTAAAGATTTTGTCCACAATTCCAATTGTTTATTAATAAACTGTTAAACAACAAACTTCCAATGCGTGCAACGACCTAAAAACTAATTCATAAATTTGAACATAAGAAACGCGCACTATCAGTAAATACAGTTTAAATGTTAAGTTAGATTGCCTGATCAATTTTTAATTGTCGTGTTCTCTTGCAATTATGGTATATGTATATATTGTACGGAGATTATTATAACCAATAATGACCAATAATATGATAACATATGAAGGTATTGTTTGTAGCCTGAGGATTACAAAATAGTTCTGGATATGATAGTGGTAGTCAATTGCTTAAGTATTTTCAGTAAGATTTTAATATTTTCATTTATTGTAAATATATTACATATTATATATTAAAATTCATTTGTACAATATATTATTATTATTATTATTATTATTATTATTATTATTATTATTATTATTATTATTATTATTATTATTATTATTATTATTATTATTATTGCAGGTATTGTTAACAACTTAGGACTGCTACTTGCAGTAATCATAAAGAAAAATAGCGCAAGAACTTTATGTATATATACATACACCTATTGTATTTTTATGTTGTTTTCCGTAGTCTATACTTTTACTTTTTTTTCATTCTGTTTACCTACAGCAATCTCTGTAAAAAAAAACTATAAAACCACATACTGTGCATATATTAGTGATGGCTGTGTACACTAAAAAATATATTCTAAATTACGACCTGATCCACAGCTCAGGTGTACATGCATCGTGTGGTGCTTATGTGTTTTGTTGCTTAAGAGCTTTTGTTCCTATTTGTTTTTTTTTTTATCGTTGTTGTTATCTTCAGCTGAACCTAGTAAAATTATTTACCTTACCTCCTTAATTTTTAATTTAGTTATCCTTTCTCTACATTGTGTGTTTACTTTTCCTAACCTTTCCTATAATCTTACTGATCTGTTCCTTTTAATATTTTTATATATATATATATATATATATATATATATATATATATATATATATATATATATATATATATATATATATATATATATATATATATACCTGTGTGTGTGTGTGTGTGTGTGTGTGTGTGTGTGTGCGTGTATAAACGATGTATTTGTGAAACTGGATCTGTATTCAGATGAAATATTTTCCTTAAAAGTAACGACTGAATAATTTAAGTAGTGCAAATATCCATTAAATAAGTATCATGTTTCCAGAACTGAATGCAAACAATATCTCTGAATAAGTAAGCAGTTCATTAACACCCATCTTAGACAACGAAAGTGTTTAGGAGTTAGTTTATTTTCAATGACATATTTTTGTAGAATGATGACAATATACCTATACTGTGTACATCTGTATGGGTAGGTCAAGGGTAACTGCAATAGTTTACCTTGGAAACTGACATCCCTCATCGACATTTTCCTTTACATTACGGTGTCTTCAAAGGAAGTGGACTAATCATCTAGCAATGGGCCGTATCACAGTTGACTTTGAAATATCAATTGAGTAATATAATAAAAATAATAGCGAACTAAAGATAATGGTCTTCAACATCGAGGCCGAATGAGCAAAGTCCATATTATGGAGGAATAAGTCGATCACATCATACTGAAAGAATGACGGAAGGAATAAAATATGTTAATTGCTTAATTTACCTGTAAATGCTGTGAAGGTTCAAGAAGACAGGTCATGGCATGACTGATTTTATTTCTCGGTTCCCAGGTATACAGTACATTGAGGAATGCAGACGGAAAGGGAGTGACCCCTGCGGGTCCCCATGAAACGCATTTGGACAAGAGTTTGTGTTGGTTAGATGACATATAAATGAGATTAATTTGCGTTACAAAAAGCGTACAGAGTAGTTACATACATCGGCGGAAAGGCTGTACAATAATGCATATGGAGAGATATATACAAAATATGAAATAATAACAGGTATATACATGGCATGACTAATGCAGAAATGAAGAGGCGTTTGACGAGTTTACAAGTACTCCCCCTACCTTCCAAGACAATGATTACAGAGATAATTATTGGATGACATGAACATTAATCGCGGAGGCGCTGGGGGAGCAGGAGGCGACCCTTTCTCTTTGAGAACTGTCGGCGGGGGCATCGTCAACTGCTGGACCTGCCGCAACGTGGCCTCTGGGGCGCCCACGGCCCCTCTTTGGTGGGGCGGGGGGTATGTCTGCTGGTGCGTTTTGAGGGGGGACCCTGGGACATTTGCCTGCCTCCTCCCAGATTTCGATGTCCAAAAGGAATGCTGGTTTTAACCTGTCAACGGAAACCCAATCCTCCCGGCCGTGGACGTCAATGAAATACGCCTTAGGGGTCCTGTTGATGACTCGTTAAAGGCCTCTATGGGGCCTGGTCAAGGGCAGTAGACGGGCGTCTATCCTGACGAAGACGTAGTTGCAGGAATCCAGGCTGGACAGGCTGTAGATGTTGGTTCTGTCTGTGAAGGTCTTATGGCAGGGCACGAATTTCTGTGCTAGTTCCCTCAACCTCGGGAGAGGGGTCTGTGCCGTCGGCTGACGGCGGGAAGAATTCCCCCAGAACAACTAGTGTTTCTCTGTAGACTTTTTCTGCCCTTGGTGCAGTGTGGATACACAGCAGGACCCAGGGGAGATGGGCCCTCCAGTTTTCGTCGGTGCAACATGCCATTAGAGTGGCCTTCAGTGAGTGGTGTGCCCTTTCTACCATGCAGTTTGCTGCGGGGTTGTAAGCTGTCATGCTGTGAAGTGTCGTTCCCATCAGGCATGCCAGGGAGACCCAGAGTTCTGACAGTAATGCTGACCCCCTGTCTGTGGTAATGCTGTCTGGCACCCCAAAGCGGCTGATCCAACTGGAGAGGAGGGCTTTTGCGCAGGATGCTGTTGATGCCTCCTTCATAGGTGTTGCCTCTGGCCAGGGAGTGGAGCGGTCTATGATCGTCAGGAGGTACCTGGCGCCCCCAGACTGCAGTAGAGGCCCGACGACATCTATATGGATGTGGCCAAAGCGCCGACAAGGTTGACGGAAATCACCAATGCCTGATTCCATGTGCCTTGTGACCTTGCTGGTTTGGCACAGGATACAGTTCTTTGCCCACTGGCGGGCGTCCTTCCCGATGCCTTGCCACAAGAACTTTTCTGTCAGCAGGCCCTGATGGATGGGAGAGGCTGTGAATGATGTTGAATGTCTGCTTCCTCACTGAGGCGGGGACTAGGGTGCGCGGGCGGCCAGTGCTAGTGTCACAGAGAAGCGTTGCGCCCGAACTGCCCAAGGGCACTTGAGTGCTGTCAGTGCCGTCGTGTAAGCTGGTGTTTCTGGGTCTGCTGTTTGCTCTCTTGTCAGGTCTTCATAGTTATGCCGAGTGTAGGGAATTGATTTCCATCCTTGAAAGGGCGTCAACTACTGGATTCTTCCTGCTGGGGACATAGGTGATGGTGGGACCAAACTCGGAGATGGCAGCCAAGTGCCGCTGCTGGCTCACCGACCACGTGTCGCCTGCCTTCATAAATGCGCGCACCAGGGGTTTGTGGTCCGTAAGGATGGTGAATGGAGTGCCGTCCAGCAGGTATTTGAAGTGCCGCACAGCCTGGTAGATTGCAAGCAGCTCACTGTTGAAGGTGCTGTAGCAGGTCTCTGCCAGCGACAACTTACGACTGAAGGTTAGAGGCCGGGGGGCGCCATCGACTACTTGCTTGAGCACTGCTCCGCAGGCGATGTTGCTGGCGTCGGTGGTGAGTCTCAGGGAAGCGGTGGGGTTATGATGCGTTAAGGTAGTGGCACTCGCGAGGGCTGTCTTTGTCTCCTTGAATGCCTGCTGTTGCGGAGTGCCCCATGTCAGTGTTTTTGGCTTGCCCTTCAGGACTCCGGTCAGGGGATGCATAATGCAGGCAATGCCTGGGATGAATCGGCAACAGTAGTTTATCATGCCGAGGAATTCTTGAAGGACCTTGATTGTCTGCGGCACCGGGAACTTTTTTATTGCTTTCACTTTGGAGGCCATGGGGCGGCTTTAACTTGCGGCTGAAGAAGGCCAGAGGGCGGGGGGAACCTTCTACTGTTGCTGGCGTTGGTGGTAAGTCTCAGGGGGGCGGTGGGATCGTTATGTATTAAGGTGGTGGCACTGGCGAGGGCTGCCTTCGTCTGCTCAAACGCCTGCTGCTGGGGAGCTTCCTACGTCACTTTTCAGCTTCCCCTTCAGTACTCTGGTTAGGGGATACATGATGCGGGCGATGTCCAGTACGAAGCAACGGTAGTAGTTAACCATGCAGAGGAACTCCTGTAGGGACTTGATGGATTTTGGTGTTGGAAACTTTATCACTCCATCCACTTTGGAGGCCATGGGGCGGACACCTGCCAGAGAGATCTTGTGGCCCAGGAAGTGTACCTTTTTCACTCTGAAGGTACACTTGTTGAACCTGACGACCAAACTGTTCTCTGAAGGCATTTCAGCACAGCTCAGATGTGACGCAGGTGCTCCTCCAGGGACCTGGAGAAGATCAGGATGCTGTCTACGTAGCAGATGCAGAAAGGTAGGTCCCCCAAGATAGTGTCCATAAGGCGTTGGAATGTGGCCCCGGTGTTCCTGAGGCCGAAGGTGGAGTAGGAGAAGGTATATGTTGCGAACGTCATCGGGGTGCACTGGTACCCGAAAACAAGACTTAAGCAAATCCATTTTTGTGAATATTTTGGCACCATGCAAGGCACCTGTTAGGTCCTGCATGTTTGGCAGGGGGTAGTGGTCCGGTGTTGTTATTAGGTTCAGCCAACAATAATCCCCACAGGACCCCCAGGAACCATCTGGTTTTTTTACCAAGTGGAGGGGGGAAGCCCACAGACTCGGTGCCTTTCTGCAGATACCCATTCATTCCATCTCGGCAAAGGCTTGTTTAGCATCTTGGAGTTTTTTGGGTGGCAGGTGGAGGAACTTGGCATGTGTCGGCAGGCCCGTAGTGGTGATATGGTGATGGATGCCGTGCTTGGCCTGGCCCCCAGGCAACTGACGCAGTTCTGGCTTCAAGACATCTGGGAACTTGTGGAGGAGGGTGCTGTATTTGTTCGAAGAGATGGAGCATATGGAGGGCATTCCCGGTCCGGTGGAGAGCAGTTGGGAGTGGCAGGTTCTGGTATCCAGCAAGCGTTTTCGGCCAACGTCTACTAGTAGTCCGTGATGCGCGAGGAAATAGGTGCCCAGGAGAGGAAACTTGACATCCGCGATGATAAAGGGCCACTTGTATTTATGGCCCAGGATGGATATTCTGTGGGCCAGAGTTCTGCAACAGCGGATGGGTCTTCCATTTGCGGCCACTAGTGTGGTTGTGGTGCTGGACGTGCAGTCGTGGTTCTCCCTCGACGGCGGAAACACCGACGGCATAGCTCCGGTGTCTACCAGCATCCGTCGTCCTGATATGGCATCGAGGATGAAGAATCCTACTGGATGGGGTTCCTTAAGGTTTGCAGCTACTGCTGTTATTTGTGGCCACCTTTCTAGTTTTTGTGAAAGAACAAGGGGCTCTGCAATTTATGGTGGAGCTTCCCAACCTCCCATGGAAGTAACACCAGGCTGGATTTTTCCACGTTTTCTGCTGTTGCGGTGGTGCCTTCTTCATGTAAACCACATTCGTGTCCTCCACTTTGGCTTCTTCCATTATCAGGTTGCAGGCTGCAGGTGTTGCGGTGTGTTTGGAGGCCTTGGTGGCCTCGTGGAGCTTGCCTGTGACGTTTAGCAATTCGTCCTTTGAGAGGGTGTCTACATCTGTTATTTGCACCCTCACCCCCTGTGGAAGGCACCGCAGGAATATTTCCCATGACAAGCTGATCTCCCTCCCCCATCCGTCTGAGTCGACGCCCAGCAGCATCAGGAGACCTTGTAGTTCGTCCCAGGCATCCCTGGTGATGCGTCCCCTGGGGGCTGGGTCATCAGGTCAAGGGCTCGTTGGGCTCTCACTGGTATGGGCATGTAGTATGTCTCGATTAGTATATCTCGCAGGTCTCTGTACTTGACTTTGCCCATCTGCGAGTCCAACCATGTGGTGATTTTGTTGCAGACCTCCTCCGGTAGCGTTGTCATGGTGATGTCTGCCTTGGTCTCCTCGTCTGTGATTTGCGCTACTCGGAAATGGACGTCTGCCCGCAGAAACCAGGATGCTGTGTTTTGTCGCGAGCACGGAGGGAGTTTTATTGCTGTCCTCGAAGGCGAGAGGGGGACGCAAAGGATCTGCGCATCCTCGGAATGACTTTCTACCTCAGTGTCTGTCATTTTGCCTCACACAAAACAAAATAAGAGCCATATTTAGTCTGTTAATGGTGCTTGGGGCTCGTCAGAAGTCAAAAGTATATGCCGTGTAGATCCGTTAATGACTTCTGAATACGGTTGACGTGAATTGTAAATGGCAAGGACAAGCCGTTCGAGAATGCCAGAACTTACCTGAAGGAGGTACACCATAATTAGTCCATTAATGGTGTGGGTGTTCTCCGGGGAAGGAGCTTTCAGGGGCCTAGACTTTATCACTTTGTGGTCCCGTTAAAGGCTCTCTGAAGGTAAAGCGGCCATAGTGAGTTCGTTAATGACGAAGCCAAAACCGCTGTGTTTACCATCACTCCTCAGGTCACCAATTGTGAGGGTCAAGGAGACAGACTGGGTATTAACTGATTTATTTACCTGGGCAAAGGTATACATAGCATGTGGACGGAAATGGAGTGCCTGACCTCTGATTGCTGAGACCCACACACTGAGCGAGAGCAATTTGTTTGTTAACAGGCAAACAAATAGTAATATTAAGAGACATAATGAACATACAATGATAAAACATATATCAGTGAAAAGGCCAGGAAATTCTACATATGAATATATACATGGGATCTTTGTTGTGTTGATAAATGCGATACATGATCGTGATTGATGAGAAATGAGGAGGCGACTGGCATCTTTGCAACTTAGTTATCACTTAATTGATTGTATTTACATTAGAAAAACACATATCAGAAGAATGGAAGTGTAATAAAAACAGGTGAACAGAGCCCTGCCATATAACAAGATTAACAAATAACTAGATAACTCTCTGAAGAAACTTAGAGGGGCCTGCTTCAAAGGGTACTCCAGGGCAGAGGAACAGTGGTTATGCCACTGCACAAACAAGATGATAGACAGATCCACAGCAGGCTAACTCCCATCTGCAATCGAGAAATGCATGGCTATGTAGCTGCAATAAGGTGCTTTGATCGAGGAATTGAGGGATTGAACAAGTGCTTAGAATGGACTCAATTCCGACATCTCTGATTATAAACACATACGTTACACACTACTTCACTGGTTCATAAATCAAAACAAAATAAAAGAAAAGCAATACAGGTCTCGTTGTATGTATATCACACTATGAAATGGAAATGGAAGATAGCAGAAGATTGACAGGGACGTGACTGACATAGAACCTTGACTCTAGTACATTCTTCATCTTCAGGGGCACCAGCGATGGAGGGGAGTGTTAAAGGGATTAACTACAAAAGTAATTTAGGCTCTGGACAGCCATGTGGCAGCTCAAGGGAGAAAGGAAGGATGGAAGTGTCCTGGGTAAGTTTCCAATGTCTTCTAAGGTCTTCTAAGCACAATGTACTCATGTGTTGCCCTTTTATCTCATCAAAATCCTGCTCCTTGTAGATAGCGCTGTATGGCTGCAAGACCCCGTTTTCTATAAGGGTCATGCAAGTGGGACATGGGGTCATCTTGGCCCAGGTTTTCAAGATGGCACTGGTCACATGAGTCAGTTGCTAAGTACAGGAGTTGCTTTCTCCTTTGACTTTTCTCCTCTGCACCTGAAATCAAGGTCTTTGGGCAGTCACTTGGTCAAGGACAAGGGATTAAGAGTTCACCCAAAAGGGTAGTGGTGAGAGGAGTCAATAGGGGCAAATTTTACCGACAGGTAACCTTTACAGTTGAAATTAAAACAACGGACATTATTTAGATAGAATGTAAAATGTTCTTATACTGTATCTTACTTTACTTCTTGGAGGATGAGATGGCATGTGTGAGGTTTACCTCATTACACCTCCCCAACCCAGTTGACATTCACACTCTAAATCAGGTTGGATTGGCTACAACCACGTTAGCTCATCTGATAAGCTGTCCTCTCTTGACAATCTTTGGGGTACATTATTCTAAATGTTAATACATCTCCAAAAGATCAAAGCCAAACAATAACAACAAAAGAAAATCACTTATGACATTTACTCTACTCACAGAATTAATTAGACTGTCAACAATACTAATAACCTAAGTTTATAATGATACTAAGCAGCATTTAAAGAAAACAAAATGAAGTGAGATTGTTCCTTAAATGTTAACAAAACCAAACACAACATTAATAGGTCAATAAGGTTATTCTTAAAATACTCCATGCACTTATTAGTAATAGACTTCAGTCACAAGGTCATGTGGTTATTGCACCTTGAAGAAGGACTACAATGAAGTATTCATGGTCTTATATTAGGTGCTGCTACGATACTTAAGAGCGATGGCTCTGTGCCATTTGGGGCATCATAAATACAACTGCCAGTAGGCACTTTATAAGTACATGTGACGTATCAGTATGTAGTATTGGCTACAGGGAGCCAGAGGTTCGTAAATCACTAGGAAAGAAGATAGTAGCAAGAAGGAAGTATCTTGCAATTTGGGAGCCACTGCTATGGCAGACTGATAACATGACATGCATATGGGAAGAGCCTAATGGCTCTGTTATATGCAATTTAACATACACCATGCTTTATAGGCATGAAAGGGAATCAAAGGACTTATAATACTTGAGTGGGAGGTAAAGTAAAAGTGAGGGGTCATTATAAGGCTTCACAAATGGATTCGTGAATGGGCAATGTTGCCAAAGAAAAAGTAAATGTTCAATTAAGAGATTTGGAAAGGAAACCAAAATCATCAAGGAGTTGAGATAGAACATTACAAGAATAAATTAAGTTACAAACTTATATGAAAAATAAATGAGTGAAGGAACCTGGCATCCTCCTCTGCATAGAGGTGCCAAAGTTCTTCATAAGATAAAGGTAAGGTACTGTGCAAGATTGGCACTATTGCCAGGGGAGTTCAACTGCTCTCCTTCGTCTACCTGGAGCTATCTCTGCCCGTGACCTTTCTTCCTTGGACCTCCTTTAGTCGACAGTTTGCCTTGGTAGAGGAATCGGTGGAAACGAATCCGAGGAAGATATGTGAGTGCCACCTGTTCCAGCTTCCTTGACAGTCAAAGCAGGGTATTCTTTGCAAGCTCTACCATGAATTGTCGCAGTTCTTTGAGTTCATCAGCCAGTTGAGATATGACAGAATCCTTACTCATAATCAAGTCTGCAGAGGACTAGGAATAAGAGGAAGAGGTCATGGTGAGCGTGAGAGCCTCACAGGGCACAATGACCAGCTGAGGCATGGGTTGTGCAGTAGCACCTTTGGGTGAGCTTCCGCTGCAGTCAGATGAATTCTGAGGGGACCCGAGTATGCTTTGGGTTGGCTCTTGTACTGGCACTGGTAGCAGAGCCAAGCCAGGGGAAGAGAGTCGATTCAGACTGGGATCTCTCGAAGGATGATTTATTGTCTGCTCTGGCACTGGCACTAACTCAGATCCAAGCACAGGAATCAATTCTGGAATTTCTTCAACATCCATAATGGGCGGAACGTGGCACTGTCCAGTGCACGTAAGTGGCACTGGTAGGGATCTAGAGTCAAGTTTGGGATCTCCAGAAGGCATATTCAGGGTGTGCCTTGGCACTGGCACTCGGGCAGGGCCTGGCACTAACACTGAGTTTGGCAAGGGTTCGCTGCTCAAAATGGATGGAGTTTGGCACTGCTCAGGACACTCAAGTGGGACTGGCCAGGGGTTTAAGGTAGGTTCTTGAGGACTCTTAGGGCTTGATTGAGTTTTGTAGGGTTTAGGACCCTTGGGTTTTCATAAATTAGGAGGGGACTGGAAGTCCTGTCCCAGGAGATCATAACCTCCAGGAAGGCAAATAACTTCTGCAAGCATGCAAATTTTAGATCGGTGGGGTCTTGTGACCTCAATTTGACAGTGGGGAGAATCATTTTCATACAATTCATTCCCCCTATAGTGATAAGTTGTTGCCTGTCAATGGTGGCCCCATAGAGGACCTTATCTTCCCTTATAAGGGAGATTTGCGTGCCACTGTCATTGAATGCTGTGACCTGGCATGTGGGGTAGCTACCTCAAGGAGGTACTACAGTTATGGGCCCACAGCTGGAGGGCTTAAGGATTTTGGATTTGTAACTGCCAAAGGAATGGTGGGTGTACTTGATTTATCAGGGTATTTTGCCCATAAGAAGAAGTACCCATAGACTTTACAGGCGGTGCAGTAATTTCTTCCATATACCTTGCTTGGCACTGTCCCAATGAAGGGAGCAGGCCATTTGCTTTTCATCCAAGAACCAGATGTGGCTCATTGGGCCACTGTTCCATTTGAGGACTTAGAGGGAGTTTTGGGCTGATTCTCAGCCTTCAAGTAGCACTGTTCAGTGCACTGCCCTGTCTTTTTAGTGTCCATACACTGGTTTCTTTAGAGCATGCTCATTTTTGGGAGATGGTTGAGAGTTGGTTGAGGCATGTGATGAAGGGTATAATTTATTTCCGTGGGATCTAAGATGAAGATGGTTGGTGTCCCAGATGTCAGCCCAGCAACAGCACTCGGACACCGTTTTAGGAGCCTTATCACATAGATGAGTAGCAAAAGCTGGCAGGGCATGGAATAGGAACTCCTTGAGCTGGAAAAGTTCCAGGACATCCTCCACACTAGTGGTTTGAGAGAGAGCCTAGCCATTGTTTTAAGGCTTAGGTCTTTTTGAAGATCTACTATGGCTAGGTTTGGCCTGCTTCTTTGGGCATTCTCGTCCACTGTTGCCTCCAAGAGTCAGAAATTATCTCAAAGGCTTTTATAATGGCTCAGTGGATGAGGGCATGGTTTCCTTGGTCCTCGGGGCAGAGAGCATTGAACACAATGGCACCTTTCCCCTCAAGGTGCTCCCCAGGATAAGGACACTTAGTTAGGAGAGGGCTTATAGGTTGCAAGAACCTTTATCCTTCTCTGCTCTTTCCTTCTCTTCCACTGCTCTTTCCTTCTCCTTCTCTGGTCTTTCTGCCTCCTCCCGTTTCTCTTGAGCTAATCTTTCTTTCTCATTCTCTGCTCTCTCTGCCTCTCTTTCTGCCTTGTCAGTGTTTATTCTCTCTTGAACCTGTTCCCTCCGGTCTTGTCCTGTTGTACCAATTCCTTCCCAGCATCCATGTAGAACTTGAACTCCTCATTTTGCTGTGATCTGGCTGCCTTAGACATCTTGAGATGGTGTTTGGATAGGCGTGCCCCTTGGGAATAATAATAAGGTCTTAGAACGTTGGGTAGTGGGGCCGGTGATGGTGCTGCGAGCAAGTAGGAATGCCTCCTCGGGTGAGGTGGCACTGGCACTCAGTCTGATTTTGACCCGCGTGAATTAGGTACGTTTGGAATGAACAACGTTGACTGTTTGCGGAAATTGGGATTGTGCTAAAAGGCGATAATTCAAGGTTGTGATGAATGGATTCAGTATGTCCAAAAGACTTAAGGTTGGTTTGAGTGAACGGATTTAGTATGTCTAAAAAGATTCAAGGTTGGTTCTAATGAACGGTTTGGGAAGTCATGTAAGGACTTCGGGTTGTTCAAAACGAATTGAGATGTGGGAAGTCAAATAAGGACCTAGGATTGTTTGAAATGAACGGAGATTTGGGAAGTCATGCAAGGACCTCGGGTGGTTCAGAATGAACAGATATTTGGGTAAGTCATGCAAGGACTTCAGATGGTCCAAAATGGACTGATATTTGGGAAGTCGCACAAGGACTTTGGATGGTCCGAAATGGACGGATATTTGAGAAGTCACACAAGGACTTCGGATGGTTCGAAATGAACGGATAAGGAGTCTCGTATGGACTTGGACGGTTCAAAAGGAGCGGATAAAAAGTCTCGTATGGACTTGCATGGTTCGAAATGAGCCGATATGGAGTCCCATAAAGATTTGGACTGTTCGAAATGAACAGATAAGAAGTCTCGTATGGACTTGGATGGTTCGAAATGAACGGATAGGAAGTCTCATATTGACTTGGATGGTTCAAAATGAACAGATAAGGAGTCTCATATGGACTTGGATGGTTCAGAATGAATAGATAAGAAGTCTAGTAAAGACTTGGATTTAGCACAATGTTTAATGCAAGCCTTACATAATGATTTGCTTAGTGACATTTTGGGGGGGCGGCCGGGGGAAGCTGACACAGTAATTGGGAGGCTTATGTAAAAATGATACAATCATCGTGTATAATAGTTAGGGAGTTTAGTATGTTCAAATATGCAATTAAATGACTGAATGAATGATCATGTTAGCATCGCAGCAAATGTTATAAAACTGTATGCAGTAGTTCCTAATCATACACATTTGAATGCGCGAATGAATGATTATGCTGGCGTCGCAGCGAATGTTATAAAATTGTACTGCTATGGGCAATTAGGAAGCAGTAGTTTCTGATTATACACAATTAAATGCGTGAATGAAACAATTTAGCTGGCTTCTCAGCTAAGGATAAATGCATAAAAGGTGACGAGTAAAAGATTGTGCTTCTCTCGAAGTGCGTGAGATTAAATGCGATAGAATATGATGAGTACAAAAATCTTAAATCTACCATGCACGGGGCAAAAGTTATATTTGCCGAGATCACATGCGCTAAAGATTGGAACGAAATTACGTTACTCTACCGGACCTGATGAGCACATGATCGGTTTGTTATGGCAGGGTCTGCATGTGCACGACGTCCGAACGTAAAAGGTTTGTGCAGGATCTTTATGAACTGACCAAGCAATAGTTTGAAATCGTTCTTCCGCCGTCTTACTGAGTGCATTTTAATAAGCTAGGATTCTTTTTAAGATTCGTGTTAAGGAAAAAATGTTTCACGTTCACTTCCTTGTGGATGCGATATTACTGATTTAACCCTTTAATTACAGCGGAGTTGAGGTCTCACACTTCCCACAATCCGGAGAGGTTTCAGACGGTAATTATCTGTAGGATGTTATCGGACGCACGAAAATGTGAACAATCGTTGCAGTAACGCGTTTATTTGTTGTTTTGCTACAAATTAACCTGTTTTACTTTTCTGATAGCATTATGATAGCAGCCATCTGTAACATATATAATATGTAATTAATGTAACATCACGAATAAATAATAGTAGGATAAGTACTATATATCGGGGTTTACTGTTCCCAGAGGTATAAGCACTTCACTGATTGCGGATGACAGTTTATTTAATTTTTTTTGCTATTTTCTCTCATTCTGTCTGAATCCGTGAAAGACAGCTCCATCACAGCTGAATATTATAGTTAAAAATTATTTGTATATCCGTCAGAAAACTAATAATAAAAAATGTTGATCATTTTTGTGTTTAAGCTTGCTATTCCACTAGCTAAGCAAAAAAAAAAAAAAAGATTTATTATTATTATGAAAGAGAGAGAGAGAGAGAGAGAGAGAGAGAGAGAGAGAGAGAGAGAGAGACATGACAGAATAAAATTTTTTACCAACGATTTATTCCTTCTAACTGTACACCAATAACATTGAAGAGTACTCTAATGTCAGTAGACACAATAACAACAATGATTGCAAATGAGCATATCACTTCTTATATATTAACCCCATTTCTGAATTATACTTTTAGCGATGACCAAGCACCCAGTTGACAAGGAATACCACGCGTAGTTTTAGAAATTCAGATTTATCAACGCTGTTTAACGTTACTATTTGTCTTACCTTGGTTTTACCTTTCGGACGTACTCATAGACTTGTAAAACTCTCTGGATTATGGGTGATTTACGAATATATTTACTAGTTTATGTCAATCATACTTTATATTTTAGCAACAAAGAATACCTTCTAATATCTTATTATATATTATTAACGTTAAATAGGAATTTTACCTATTCAGATATATATATTTTAGATGTATATAGAAATTCCTCTATGCACCATTTTTTTAAGACTGCTATTCATAAGAAATAAATACCTCCGACACTTCTATAATACTGGGAATGCTGTGTTACTTACCAGGAAAGTGTTTATGAGAGAGAGAGAGAGAGAGAGAGAGAGAGAGAAACCATATAAACTGTAAGTATGGCAGGTATTTATTTTTCTTGATTAGTACAGCTGCTGCCAAATAATAAATCAACACAGAAAATTGATACCATCTTTTTGTGCCATAAGGTAAATAATCCATATAGGTTCGGGTTAAAACAATAAAAGGAGACATTTAATTGTTTCCCTTGAGCCTCTCCTTAACCTGTGAAGGTTATTCTAGTAGATTATACGTTTGGAGTCTACAGGTGGTGAATTCTTTTGTTATTTTTGGCCTAATCAGTATAGGTAATTGCAAAAAAGACTATTAGACAACCTAGCAATTTTCTGTCGCCTGAAAATTCCGCAGTGTTTTTATATTGGTTATCTATTTCCAATTCACCTTTTATTCTAACCTTGTCTCCATATTTTGAATGGTAATCAGCAACGTGTGGGCAAAGAGAAAGAACCCCTGGGCCATTAAGGAATTAGTCCTTGTTCCACATAAATGGTACTCACAGCATGGGGCAATATAAGCACTTGCCCTACCCGGGACTATTCGTAGCCTAAAGGAAACCTTACCAATAATGCTCGACCCCATCCTTTCTTTTCTTGTTCCTTCGCCGCTAATCACTTTTCTTCTAAGTGAAGGAAAAGGAATCAGTTTCTTTTCTGGAGCAGTAGTAAAATATCTGAAGAAAGTAAAATATTAAAGATAGCAAAACACACACACACACACACACACACACACACACACACACACACACACACACATATATATATATATATATATATATATATATATATATATATATATATATATATATATATATATATATATATATATGTTTTTATATACATACATACATACATACATATATATATACATACATACATACATATACACACACACACATATATATATATATATATATATATATATATATATATATATATATATATATATATATATATATATATATATATATATATTCTTACAAATATTATGCTGTTCGATCTCTCTTCTTTGATTTGGTAGAAATATAATCAAGGCCAAAGAAAAAAAGAATCAACAAAGACAAGAAAGCACCAAGGAAAAGCTTCCTCTGTGGAAAGCAGGGAGGGAAGCTGGTTGGTTGTTGTGGTGCTCAAACACCAACCGTCTTAGCAGCTTATAAGTTTAGTTTAAGGACCTATCCAACAGGGATGGTTTTACCAGGGCCACCTTTAGTTAGGGTATACCTTAACCTCACTTTTCTCTGAACTGTGTATCGGCGAGTTTTTGTCAGTTTTCAGGCTGCCCATAGGCTACAAAAGGGTGGTTATTTACAACAAGCAAACCACCTACGCATATTCGACCTAGGTCAGAGTCCAGCGGTCACGAGCAGAGAAAGCAAGCGGTAGTACTCCCACTCCCTCTTTTCTTTTTGTCTTTATAACTTAGTGGAACTAAGTTATAAAGACCCCGGCGTCAGATGCAAGTGTGTGCAAGTAATCTACATAAAGGTAAGTCTGAGGATGACAATTACTCGCCGTTCTTCTGTTATTTCTCCCACTGTATTTCTGGTCTAAGTTTCTCTCTTCTCAGTCACTGACTAAAGAATCCTGGTGAAACCATATCCCCAACCGTATCCCCTTTATGAAGTTGGTTATACGAAGTGCAATTAGTGTTGCCTAGTGAGATGGCATAAAGTATCTTCAATGGTGTTAACATAATATTCTCGATTTAAGATACACCCCTCGCAGTAATTAAGGATTAGTGAGAGGATGTCTAAGTAACAGTCAGGCACACCTTGGAATCTAGTCATACCTTTCTTTGGAGGAGGAATAGCCGTAAAATACTATCCATTCAAGTAAGCATTCAACATAACTCTGAAGTGTATGTGCACCATCTTCATTGAAAGAATGAGCCGACATAGGAATAATTGATTAAAATAAAACAAATAAAAAGAAACACCTCTGTCCCACAGATAGATGGGGACAAGTTAAGATTAATCACAGTTAAATAAAACTGTCAGTCATGAGTGGGGTCTTTTATCCAGACCTAAGCATAAAAATTTAGCCTTCCTCCCTCCTTATGGAAAGGAAGTAGCAAAGCCGGTGCTAGGAACTAGTCACTCACAAGGGCTCAAAAGCAACCAAAAAGTTTATTTTCCTTTCCCACAATGCCACTAATCTGAGGCACTGTCACAAACTGAATAGCTTACCTATCTCTTTCTACTTACTTTCCCTTTTTCTCCTACTTATTAATTACACTCTGCTTGGGTAGAGTGCATCTTCCTCTTAGTAAAATTAGTTGGACTCAGGTCAAGTGTTGATTCCTAGGAACTCACTGGCACCATAGTGCCACCAAAGAAAAAAAAAGAAGAAAAAAGGAAACACAGAAAAAAAAAAGTCCTTTTGAGACCACATAAGCTACACATGTACATAGAGATACAGAGTGCCATCAGTGTGACCTTTGCACGGCACACTCAGCCACAGTGCCACCTTATTGAAAAGGTGCCATACCACTGTAATGTCACCCAAATCTGAGGGACACTTTCTCACTGCCCAAGTACCTCCATTCAACCCAAATAGGCACCCTTACCTACCAGAACCATGGCGACAGACAATTGCAGAGCCTTCATGGATCTGGGGAAGGAGGCAGGTCTCACGGGATCAGACCTCAGGAACAGCTGGATGACTTGGCCAAGTAAAAGAAGGAAGACAGACTGGAACGACAGAATTATGAAGCCAAACAGAGGAGGTATGAAGATGCAAGAGAAGAATGGAGAATACAGCATGAATTAGCCATCATGGAAAGCAAGCAAACTCTCAAGGAGGGTGAGCTAGCTCTCAAAGAAAAGGAGCTCGAGCTGGAGAAGGCTCAAAAGGAAAATGCTGAAGCTATGGTATCCAACAAGCCTCTAACCACTCACCTGCTTCACCAAATGCTCCACTCCCAAGCATTAATTCCCTCGTCCCCAAGTGGACTGAGGAAGAGCCAGAAGCATGGTTGGAGGAAACAGAGGCACTCTTTGACAACTACAACACCACTGAGACAGAGAGGGCCTTAGTGCTTGCCAAGCACATGGAAGGAAAAGCTAAGGCGGCCCTTCGCTCACTGGAGAAGAATCAGGGAGGCAACATGGTTTAAGTGTGTAGGGTCATAAAGAGGGCCTACGAAATAACCTCAGAGAAATGGAGACAGTGGTTCCGAGGTCTTGCCAAAGAAGTCAGCTGGTTCTGGACCGAATGGGCCTGTCACAAGACCCAGTCTGGTACCCGCTGGTTCGACTCCCTGTCGTGCACTACCTTCGAGGACCTTTCCAGTCGGACCAAGCTGGGGGATCTTTACCAATGCATACCTGGGCCCCTTGCTGTGTATCTCATTGATAAGCAGCCCACCACCCTTATGGAAGCCTGCCATATGGCTGATTCCTGGGAAACCTACAACCAGTCCCACAGCACATCTCAACAGTGCATAGTGCCACCCAGGTACCTCTCAGGCTTAACTTGCCCAAAGAACGGACTGCCTAGCAAGCCTACGTGTACCCACTGTAAGAAGTTGGGGCACACTGAAACTGAGTGCCACTACAAGTTGGGCAACAATAAGCAGCCTTAGCCACTACATCCACTCAACCTTCTCCAACAACAGTCACCGCAGGTCACTGAGTCCTGACAAAGGGCCCGTGTCAATCCTGTGGTGCTGCTGGACATCCAGCCTGTCCAAATCATGTCCCAGACACCAAGTTTGTCAACTTAATTAGCACCTCATTCTCCGCGGCCAGGCCACAGAAGATACTTCACCCCGAGAGGCTGGACACCCAGTTCATCTCAGTGGCACCCCTTAATGGCTCTTATCTGCCCGTGGCTCTTCTGCTCACGGTAGGCACCACAGCAAATGTTAGCCTGATTTCCATGGCCTAAGTGCCAGCCAGTGCCACAGTTGACAAGCAAAATCAGTGGGAGGTGAATAAGATTGAGGGCCACACCACAACTGTTCCCACAGTCGAGCTCCAGGTCACTACCCCACTGCCTTAGTGTGGTGGGCGGAATTCGGTCCGGAGTGGATTTCCTGTTGGATTGGGACCTACTCTGGGGAAGCCCTTTCCCAACGCCACTTCGTAGCCATGCTACCTCCTCCACGAGGGCCCAGACTGTAGGAGCTACTTATCAAGGCACAGCCACTTTGACTGGTGTGCCACCCCAAGAAGAAGAACCCCTTTCTGCCCACCGAAGTGGTCAGCAGAAGGGGCACACACAAACCAGTTCTCGGCCTAGTCCTCTCTCTCCACGAAAGGATAGCCAGCAACAAGGTCCCCCCCTCTCCCCGAAGGGACATTCAGGAGAAGCAGTACTGCTGTAGGACATGCAAGAGGATAGGCCACTCCACTAATTTGGAGAGCTGCCCAAATAAGCAACACCCAGCAGACTCTCCTGATCAAGACTCTCCAGGAGGCTCTGACCTCCAGCTGGGGCAGGAATCTCTGTCTCAGCCCAATTCAAGCCATCCGTGAGGTATTGCATCTCCGGACCCTCTCGTCAGGCATGCCTGACACTCAATCGCTGCCAGTGACACACTCCGTCTGTCTTGTATGTTGAGCACCCCACACGACGTGGACCCTGTGCCAGATCCAGATCTTGAGGCAGATCCTCCTCTGGGAGATCCAGGATCCCTCACGGCACTAATCCTAGCAACCTGGGAGCCAAATTCGTCCCCAGAGGATGAACCCCTGGTGGATCAATCTGCCACACCTTCTCTGGGAGACCAGGAACTGGCCTCCCCAGACGCAAAGGTCAAAACCGCTCTTGCTCCGGTTGTCACAGCAGCCAGAGTCGAGAGCCCTTCTGCAGCCTCTGAGGTTACCCCTGACCTCACACCCGCTAGCCCTTCTGGACTTTCCTTAGAGTCGGTGCCCTCATCACCTCCTAGGACTGACATAGACAGGCCTTGGAGGAACCCGAAGAAGAAGAATTGGCGGAAGAGAGCCAAGCAGTTGCCAGAGCCGTGAGCTCATCCTGGCACTCGTGACCCCTCGGCACTGTGCCTTTCCATCGTAGAGTGATCCTGGCTCCTGCCCAGTTGAGGTAGCCAGCGTGATCTCTATCATACTATCAGCCTAAGACCAGATTGAGTACATCGTAGCAGTAACCTTGTCACTTACACCTTACAACGAGCAACAGTAACCACGTAAGTGTATTGTAATTGCAAACCCAGTCATCCTAACTATTGTGAAGGGAGCTACTGAGCTTATGACGCTCATGGCATAATGCTTCAGTTGAGGCAATCATTTATCTTATGAGGCAAACCTCATGTACAGAACGCAGGTTATATTTTTATTTACTGTGATTACAAATTATAGTGTAAGACACCGCATACTTGTAAGATTGTAACTTAGCTAGTTCATTGTCCTTAACGTTGGTGCTACAGCTGTGTTCTAATAGGTTATGTCATAGGAGATGCCATTGAATGCACCATTTGGCTAGGTCTGAATATCATGGTCATCCGAGGTAGCACGAAAATAACTGTAAGCACATTTAGGCAGTGTTAGGAGTCTGTAGAAGTAAGTGATTAAAAGCTCATATCCATTTCTAAAGTCAGGTAGGTCCTTAACTAGTTGGATTGCAAGGGACAAATCTGTTCAGGGGAAAAGAGTATAGTAATCGAGGCAAACAGCTTGCTTAGTACAGACCTTCACGCCTGAAAGCGAGTGAAGGCCTTTTGAAAGGCGGGAGCTCTTACAAATATTACGCTGTTCGACCTCTCTTCTTTGATTTAGTAGAAATATAATCAAAACCAAAAAAAAAGCAAAGACGATAAAAGCACCAAAGAAAAGCTGGTTGGTGGTTGTGGTGCTCAAACACCAACCCTCTTAGCAGCTTATAAGTTTAGTCTAGGGACCTATCCAACAGGGATGGTTTTACCAGGGCCACCTTTAGTTAGGGCATACCTTGCTCTCACTTTTCTCTGAACTGTGTATTGGCGAGTTTTTGTCATTTTTCAGGCTGCCCGTAGGCTACAAAAAGGTGATTATTTACAACAAGCAAACCATCTACGCATATTCGACCTAGGTCAGTGAGAGTCCAGCGGTCACGAGCAGAGAAAGCAAGCGGTAGTGCTCCCGCTCCCTTTTTTCTTTTTGTCTTTATAGTTTAGTGGAACTGGCGACAATTGATTAACCAGACCCCGGTGTCAGATGCAAGTGCATGCAAGTAATCTACGTAAAGGTGAGTCTGAGG